>NC_053448.1:30154971-30379614 GCF_007990345.1 Gossypium hirsutum | reverse complement strand
TAAAACCGGCCCCAAAAGCTCCGGACTTCAGTAACATTTCTCGGAGGTTTCCAGTCAAGTATGGCTGAAATTTTATTCGGGTCAACTCGAATACCCGACGCGGATACCACATGACCCAAGAAGCTAACCTCTCTTAACCAGAACTCACACTTACTAAACTTAGCATATAACTGCTTATCCTGCAAAATTTGCAGCACTAGCCTCAGATGCTCAGCATGTTCGGTCTCGTCTCTTGAATAGACCAAAATGTCATCAATGAACACCACTACGAACCGATCCAAATACGGCCTGAAGATCCGATTCATCAAATCCATAAATACTGCAGGGGCATTAGTGAGCCCAAACGGCATCACTAAGAATTCGTAGTGACCATATCTCGTTCTGAAGGCAGTTTTGGGAATATCTGAATCTCGGATTCGCATCTGATAATAGCCCGATCTCAAATCTATTTTTGAGAACACTGAGGCTCCCTTCAGTGGTCGAACAAATCATCGATGCGCGGCAACGGATATTTGTTCTTATCGTCACTTTATTCAGCTGACGATAGTCAATGCACAACCTCATGGTTCCGTCCTTCTTTTTCACGAACAATACTGGTGCACCCCAAGGTGAGAAACTTGGTCGAGCGAAACCTCTATCCGTCAGTTCTTGCAACTGAGCTTTCAACTCCTTTAACTCGGTTGGTGCCATACGATACGGAGCTATCGAAATCGGCATAGTCCCAGGTACAAGCTCAATACCAAACTCTACCTCCCGAACAGGTGGTAAACCCGGTAATTCTTCCGGAAAAACATCCGGGTATTCACAAACCACCGGCACAGATTCGGGTTTCTTTTCTAATTCTTTGTCACCAAGTACATACGCAAGGTATGCTTCGCACCCTTTTCTTACATATTTCTGTGCCAACATTGCTGATATTACAGCTGGCATCCCCTCTAAGTCCGCAGACTCAATTCGGACTACTTCGTTATTTGCGCATCTCAAATCAATAGTCTTGCTCTTGCAATTCACAATCGCATCATGCGCGGTCAACCAATCCAAACCAAGGATAACATCAAATTCATCAAACGGCAAGAGCATCAAGTTCGCCGGGAAACAGGAACCTCGAATTTCCAGGGGACATTTCTTACACACTTTGTCGACAAGCACGTAGCGACCCAAGGGATTTGACACCCGAATTACAAACTCAGTAGACTCAATAGGTAAAGTCTTACTGGATGCTAAGGTTTCACATATGTAAGAATGAGTAGAACCGGGGTCAATCAAAGCAATTACATTAGTATCAAAGAGGGTGAATGTACCGGTAATAACATCAGGCGAAGAAGCATCCTCGCGGGCACGTATAGCATAAGCTCTAGCAGGCGCACGGGCTTCGGATCTGGTTATATCATCTCTAGATCCTCTCTGACCACCACCAGCATTGCCCATATTTCCAGATGGTCTACCTCGAGCAGTGGTAGCACCCGGTCTCCCACTCTGATTTGCATTCTGCCCCGACAACCTCGGGCAATCTTTAATGAAGTGGTCCACTGATCCGCATTTGTAACAGGAGCGGTCAGGAAATCTACAACTCCCCGAATGCCATTTACCGCAATATCGGCATTTCGTCCTGTCTCGACGTTCATTCCCAACACTGGCGACCGAAGTGCCTCGTGTACCCACAGGGGGTCGATCACGATCTCGTCCAAAAAGGCCCGAAGTGCCTCTAAACTGGCCCGCATCATCTCGAAATCTCTTCGATGTCTGTTGAAGAGACCTCCCCGAGGATCTTTTACGAAACTCTCTGGTTCCCTCGTCAACTCTTTGCTTTTCTTTTCTAAGCTCTTCGGCTTTACAAGCTCGTTCAACAAGTACCACGAACTCTTGTATTTCAAGAACGCCCACGAACATTTTTATATCTTCATTCAGCCCATCCTCGAAGCGTTTACACATAATAGCTTCGGACGAAACACATTCCCGAGCGTATTTGCTAAGTCTAACAAATTTTCGCTCGTAATCAGTAACCGACATGGAGCCTTGCTTAAGCTCAAGAAATTCCTTCCGTTTTGATCAACAAATCTCTGACTGATATACTTTTTCCGAAACTCAGTTTGGAAAAACTCCCAAGTTACTTGCTCTCGGGGCACAATAGAAGTCAGAGTACTCCACCAATAGTAGGCAGAATCACGTAGCAAGGAGATAGCACACTTTAGGCATTCATCGGGTGTACAAGATAGCTCATCGAGTACCCGGATAGTGTTGTCCAGCCAAAATTCAGCTTGCTCGGCATCATCGCTATCCATAGCCTTAAATTCAGTAGCCCCATGTTTTCGGATTCTGTCAACTGGGGGCTTATTTGACCTTATTGGGTCCGTTACCGGTGGTATTGTAGGTGCGGGGGTAGTATTTGTCGGGAATGGAGGTTGTGGAACAGCCATATTAGTTCGAATGTATTGGTTAAACCAATCATTCATCACACTATAGAATGCTTGTCTAGCTTCATCATTCTGATTACTAGTATTAGGTTGAGAGTCCGCCGGCACTGTCCCTTGAGCGGGAGCAGGCGCTACACTCTCAAGATCATCAGCTACTTCTCGGTCACGATCGGGATCCATTACTATAAATAAACACATTTACGAATTTCAGAAATCACCACACTATCAAGTAATCACATAAAATGGCATGTATAGCTAGACCCAAAACATTACGGTAGTCCTAGAATCGACTAAACCGTAGCTCTGATACCAATAAAATGTAACACCCCGAACCCGAGACCGACACCGGAGTCGGACACGAGATGTTAACAAACTTTGAAAAATTTTCCAGACACTGCCCAGTCTGAGTACTAGTCGCTTCAAAAATAATATCTTGAGTTCCACGACTCAAAAATCAGTTTTGTGATTTTTCCCTGAAACTAGACTCATGTCCCCACCTATGGATTTTTTTCTAGAATTTTTGGTCGGGCCAATTAGTACAGTTTATTAGTCAAAGTCTCCCGTGTTACAGGGGTCGACTACACTGACCTTTTCCCATTACGACTGGGATATCTCTCTGCACAGAGCTTCAATACTGATGCCGTTTGTTTCTCTGGAAACTAGACTCAGAGAGGAATCCATACATATATGGTATGACCCCTAATTATCTCTGGTCAAATTATAGTGAATTTCCAAAGGCGGAACAGTGAATCCAGAAACTGTTCTGGCCCTGTTCCACAAGAACCCGAATATCTCTTTCTGTACTGTTCCTATAATTGTTTCGTTACTTCCATATGAAAGTAGATTCATCAAGGTTAGATTACATAATTTATTCACTATTTAATTCCACTCCTACGAATTCTTGTGATTTTTCCAATCCACACCACTGCTGCTATCAGCTTCTGTTTTCAAAGGGAACCTTACCTAATTTGGGGTTTCATGGACCAACTAGGCCTTGTCATACATAAGCCCACATATGATCATACTTAGCCATTCTAGTGGCTGATCATTTGCTCAACACTTCCATTCCAACATAGTTACATCATGAAACCATCTATACATTCATAAATACGAATGGTCTAATGCCATACTCCACTTCTACAAGCCATTTTCGCATGGCTGTACACTTATACATTTCATAAAATACTCGAAAGACAACAACGGGTAGTCCTATACATGCCATATCAAAATTCAACCAAAATAGTACCCAAAAGAGCCTTTGATAGTGTGGGCGACTTCGACTTCAAGATCCCGAGTCCGATAGCTGGAGAACCAAAAATCTATAAAACAGAGGAGCAATGTAACGAGTAAGCAATTTATGCTTAGTAAGTTTGAGCAAGGAAATTCCAGCATGCACAAAGAATATCACACATTTAGCTAAACGGAATATTTCATAATACGCAATTTATCGATTTTAAACTTGTTTCACAACATTAACAACCCTTATACACATACACAATAGACTAACTTAGCCGAAGGCCGATAGCTCGTTTATCAACTGAGCGAACATTTATTTGTAAGGGCTCGATTTAATTCAACACATACTTAACATATCCCCATATTGGGATGTTTTTCGAGTATTCGCTGGAATTTTACAGCAAGCTCATTCATTACCAAATCACGTACCTTCGGGATTTAACCGGATATAGCTCCTCGTTCAAATGCCTTCGGGACATAGCCCGGTTTTAGTAACTCACACAATGCCTTCGGGACATAACCCGGATTTAACAACTCGCACGAATGCCTTCGGGACTTAACCCGGATTTAACAACTCGCACGAATGCCTTCGGGACTTAACCCGGATTTAATAACTCACACGAATGCCTTCGGGACTTAACCCGGATATAATAACTCGCACGAATGCCTTCGGGACTTAACCCGGATTTAGTATCTCGCACAAAGGCCTTCGGATCTTAATCCGGATATATTCACTTAGCACAAAGCCTTCGGGACTTAGCCCGGACAGCATTCAATTAATCATGCACATCTAACAATAATTCATAGCACATTCATATTTCATTTTCGTTTACGAAACTCAAACACAAGGCACATATTGTCCTTGCACATTCGGCTCAATAGCCACACATAGAGCATGATTTAATCACATCGAAATTTAAGCTCTCTTACTCAAGAACTTACCTCGGGTGTTGTCGAACGATTCCGCTAGCTATTCAACCACTTTTCCTTCCCTTTATCGGTTTTATTTCCCCTTTGCTCTTGAGCTTAAATCAAACAAATAAATTGACTTCATCATTTTAGGCATCAAAAGATGAACACAAGGCACTTAGCCCATATTTATACATTAGACATTAAAGTCTCATACATGCAAAAATTATGCATCAACACAACATATTAGCTAATTTCTTGCCCTTGGCCGAATATGCATGTCCATTTTTTTGGGGTCGATTTCAACACTTAATACACACATGTACACACTAGTAAAGCATCCTCCCCCTTTTCATCAATTTAACACATGCATTGCTCATTAACATGCCAAGTTACATTCGGCCTTAGCACACATCTTGCTAGCCGATTCTTCTCCATTTAGCAACCAATGCACATATGTGCTCACACAACAAAAAAATGCTAAAAAGGAGGTTCAAGAATCATCAAGCCATCATCACATGCATCATTAACAAGCTTCATATTTTGCATGCAATGGCATTAACACAACCTCCACCTAGGCCGAATCTTAACTCATCCTCATGCCTCATCACCACAACATCAAACATCAACAAAAAATGATTCATCCATGGTCAAGTGCCATTTCCATCACATGGCAAGATTTAGACCATGGGTTAGGTAGAACTCAAGCTAACAACTAAAACATGCATGCCTCTCATGGAACATCATCAAACATACCTTAGCCTAGCTACATGCATGGCCGAATCTCTTCACCTTTCTTCTTCTTTCCTCCTTAAAATTTTTGGCCAAGGATGAACCAAAGGATGAGAAAATTTTTCTTTGTTTTTCTTTCTAGTTTTTGGCAAGCATGAAGATGAGAAAAGGATGAACAAAATCCCCCCCTTTCTCTTCTTTAGCTCACGGCAATGGGGGACAAACACTACACACACATTTTTTTTCTTTTGTTTTCCATTTCTTTATTACCCATACTCCTTATTTTATTCTTCCACTAACAAAACATGTTTCATGACATGTTTTACCCATCCTTCCTTGTCATGGCCGGCCACTACTCTTTAGGGGGGGAATTTGACATGCAAGTCCCCCCTTTGTCCACATGCACTAATAGGTCCTCACACATTGACCTATCACATTTTAGAATTTTCTCACATAAGTCCTATTGACTAAATTCACATGAAATCAACTAAATTGAAGCTTGAAATTTTCACACATTCATAATTACATATTCTACACAATAAGTATCACATTCAAACATTTCGGTGACTCGGTTTAGCGGTCCCGAAACCACTTCCCGACTAGGGTCAACTTTGGGCTGTCACAATACCCTCTACCTGACCCGACTCACTGGGCTCAGATTTCAAGTGTTACCACATGTAACACTTAAGAAAATTTTCTAACAATTGACAAACACTTATTACTTAAAAAAAATTTCGCTATCATTTCATTTATAGACTAGATATAAAAAAACAAAGGAAAGTATTTTAGAAATAAAATATTACTCAAACCAATTACACCTCATTACAATACAAACATTTACTAAAGACTAACTCTTAGAGTATGATACTACAATACGCCACTTTTCCACTGTATGCATAATAACCCAATTCATCGCTACCTTGATGTACTCCTGCGTAGTCCCTCCTGGCACATTTTCTTACCACATCACTTGAAAAAATAACAAACACTGTAAGTTCAAGAGAACTTAGTGAGAGTTAATACATAACACTTTGATAGATTCTTTTATAATATTTGAAGAACATCTGTATGCCAGCTACCCTTCATAACCATTTACTTCTATTTGGGTAGATACTATCACAGATTTGGGTTTACACTTACACGCCAACTGCTATACTCTTAATCGTACCAATTCTCTCTTAACTACTTGACTAACTAACTTAAGATCCTTCCAAATATTAGCTTAATCTTTTCTTTTTCTTAGAACCTTAAAGGTACTTTTCAAAGAATATCTCTTCAAAGGCTACTTTATACGGACCATCTCTTCACCCTTACACTTAATCCATAATAGTTATTCATAGATACTATTCACTGACAGATACATACACAGTTGGTAGATACTCACGCATATTTGAATACCCTCAGTTTACTAATAAAATCATATTCTTGTTCAATACCCTACAAGCTCACACTGATAATGAACTATACAAATCCTTCAGATGAATTTCACACAACTTTATTATAAATCCCCATATTTTTAGGATAACAATAACTCAAATTCCATATGATTTCAGAAAAAGATATGATACAACTCAAATTCGACACTACATGGTATAGAAAAACTTAGACTAATGAATACTTATCTCATTCATAACTACGAACACACCCAAATCTCAAACTAACAGGTTATCACGGTGGATACCCTTTCTGAACATATAGACCCACATTTCTTTTCAAGAAACTCCCTTAAGATTTATTCAATTACATCACAAATTTTATTCAACCAACTTAACTTCATTCGTATCATAACCTTATCATAGTAGTATTTATCTATAACAGCCAGATTTAGACCCTAGTCGAAACAGTGGTTTTGAGACCACAAATTCGAGTCAAAATATTTTAATATTATTTTTGGTATTTACAGTATGTGAATTAATATGTGTAAAAATTTCGTGTGAAAATTTTATCGTTTGTGTGCTCAATTTGCAAAAAAAACTTAATCGCATAAAATGTAAAAGTGACTAGCTAATTGTTAAAGTACTATATTGCTATGGCTTTCATTATGTGGGGCCTTATGTTGAAATTATACCATTGAAATTATGGATGGAAACAAAAGCCTAAGGTTAGTGTATTTTAAATGAAATTACAAAGGTTAGTTTTGTAAATTAATTAATTATGATAGTATAATAAAACATAAAATAAAATGGCCATGCATTTTTAGTTCATCTTTGCCGAAATTGAAGAAAGAAAATCTAGGGCTCATATGTTTTGATATTAGGCTACTTCCAAGCCTAATTAAAGGTCCGTTTTATTTGGTTTTTGATAATTTCTATGTTTTTGAGATCGTTGCTTTCTGTTTTATCAAGCCCATGCTTAAATTTCAACTTTGAGGCTATTGCGGGCTATTCTAGACGTGATCGAGATAGACCACCTGTGAGCTCGAGAGCTACCTCAGTAGCTAGTGTTGGTAACATCCGATTGAACCAACCTGAGTGTAAATATTATGGTAAACAACATCCCAGAAATTGTAGATTGAATGATCAGACTTGTTTTAAATGTGGATCGATGGATTACTTCATTCGTGAATGCCATGTGTTAGCTGAGCAAAACATAGTGCAGAATACGAGATCTAGTAACATGTCAGCTCGAGGTAGACCACCAAGAAACACGGGTAATTTGAGTGGAAGCCTGTGGGGAACTAAAGACACATCTATTAGATCTGAGGCTCGCGGACCTACCAAAGCTTATGCTATCCGCGCTCGTGAGGAAGCTTCGTCTCCAGATGTGATTATCGGTACTTTTATTCTCTATGATACTAGTGTTATTGCATTGATAGATCCTAGATCAGCTCATTCTTGTGTATGTAAGACTTTAGTATCCAGTAAGACTTTTCCTGTAGAGTCTACTGAATTTATGATTAGAGTATTGAACCCCTTGGGCCGGTGTGTCTTGGTTGATAAAGTATGTAAGAATTACCGGTTGATGATTCGAGATTCATGTTTTCTAGCTGATTTGATGTTGTTTTCATTCGATGAATTTGATAAAATTCTGGGCATGGAATGGTTAACATTGCATGATGCTATTGTGAACTGCAAACGGAAGACTATATCGATTTGCGATGCCAAAATGATGAAATAATTCAGATTGAGTCTAATGATCTCAATGGTTTATCGGCAATTATTTCTTCGATGCTAGCTCAGAAATATGTGAGAAAGGGTTGTGAAGCTTACTTTGCCTATGTACTCGATTCTAAAGTGACTGAAAAGAAGATTGAATCAGTATCAGTCGTGTGCGAGTATCCGGATGTGTTTCCTGAAGAATTATTGGGTTTGCCACCGATCCAAGAGGTAGAGTTTGGCATTGAGTTAGTACCGGGGACAACTCTGATTTTGATAGCTCCGTACAGAATGACACCGACCAAATTAAAAGAATTAAAAGCTTAGTTGCAAGAAGTGACGGATAGAGGTTTCGTACGATCGAGTTTTTCTTTCTAGGGTGCACCGGTTTTGTTTGTGAAAAAGAAGGATGGAACTATAAGAATGTGCATCAACTACCGATAACTCAATAAAGTGACTATAAAGAATAAGTATCGTTTACCACGGATTGATGATTTGTTATATCAGTTGAAAAGGGCTACTGTGTTTTCAAAGATAGATTTGAGATTGTTTTATTATCAGTTGCAAGTTAAAGACTCCGATGAGCCAAAAACTGCTTTCCGAACGAGGTACGGACACTATGAGTTTCTGATTATGCCTTTCAGACTTACTAATGCACCTGCTGCTTTTATGGATTTAATGAATCAGATTTTCATACATTATTTGGACTGATTTGTGGTTGTGTTTATAGATGATATCTTGATTTATTCCCTGGATGAATCTGAGCATGCCAAACATCTAAGATTAGTACTACAGACTTTGTGTGATAAGTAGTTATAGCGAAGTTCAGTAAATGTGAGTTCTGGTTACGAGAAGTCAGTTTTCTGGGACATGTTGTATCAGCATCGGGCATTTGGGTTGATCCAACCAAGATTTCGGCAATATTAGATTGGAAGCCTCTGAGAAATGTATCTGAAGTCCGAAGCTTTTTGGGACTCTTCGATTATTACAAATGATTCGTAAAAGGTTTCTCTATGATTGCAACCCCGATGATGAGACTACTTTAGAAAGATATTAAGTTCGAGTGGTCAGAAAAGTTCCATAAAAGTTTTGATTAGTTGAAAGCTTTATTAACCGAAGCTCCAGTGCTAGTTCAGCCAAAATCGGGTAAAGAATTTGTCATTTATAGTGATGCATCTTTGAATGGTCTGAGCTGTGTTTTAATGCAAGAAGGTAAAGTCATAGCTTGTGCCTCTAGACAATTAAAGCCGCATGAAAAGAATTATCCGATGCACGATTTCGAATTGGCAGCTATTGTGTTTGCATTGAAAATTTGGCGTCACTATCTGTTCGGTGAGAAATGTCATGTCTATTCTGATCACAAAAGCTTAAAATATTTGATGACTCAGAATGATATCAATTTGCAACAGCGAAGATGGTTAGAGTTGTTAAAAGATTACGGGCTAGTGATTGACTAACATTCGGGGAAAGCTAATCTTGTTGCTGATGCTTTGAGTCAGAAATTATTGTTTGCCTTACGTGCAATGAATACTCAATTGACCCTGTCCGATGATGGTACAATTGTAGTTAAATTGAAAGCGAGACCGTTATTTCTACAACAGATTTGCGAAGCTCAAAAAGTCGATAATGAATTGTTAGCAAAACAAGCTCAATGTGATTTGAATACTGATTCAAAGTTCTGAGATGATGCTGAGGATTGTTTGAGGTTTAGAGGCCAAATATATGTTCTGAGAAATTCAGAATTGATTCAGATGATTTTAAATAAAGCTCATAGCAGTAGGGTATCTTTTCACCCGGATAGTACAAAAATGTATTATGATCTGAAACAGCTTAACTAGTGGCCTGGTATGAAACGAGATATCTCTGAATTTGTTTCGAAATGTCTAATTTTTCAGCAAGTTAAAGCTGAACATTAGGTACCATCTGGGTTATTGCAGCCAATTATGATTCCCGAGTGGAAATGGGACAGAATCACGATGGATTTTGTATCGGGTTTGCTTTTTTCACCGAGTAAGTAAGATTCAATTTGGGTAGTTGTCGACAGATTGACTAAATTAGCTCATTTCAATCTAGTACGTACAGATTATTCACTTGATAAGCTTGCTGAATTGTACATTTCTGAGGTTGTAAAATTGCACGAAGTACCTATATCTATTGTTTCGGATAGAGTTCCGAGATTCACATCGCAGTTTTGGAAGAAACTGTAAGATGCATTAGGTACGAAATTACACTTTAGCACGACTTTTCACCCATAGACGGATGGTCAATCCAAGCGGATTATTCAGATACTCAAAGATATGTTAAGATATTGCATTCTTGAGTTTGAAGGTACGTGGGAACGATACTTGCCACTGGTTGAATTTGAGTATAATAATAGCTTTCAATCGAGTATCAAAATGGCACCTTACGAGGCTTTGTACGGTCGCAAATATCGAACACCTTTGTATTGGACTGAGCTCAGTGAGAATAAGATACACGAGGTCAATTTGATCAAAGAGACTGAACAGAAAGTGAAAGTGATTAGTGATAGTTTGAAAGCAGCGCCAAATCATCAAAAATCATATGCAGATTTGAAACGAGAAGATATTGAGTTTTAGATCAGGGATAAAGTGTTTTTGAAAGTATCTCCATGGAAGAAAATGCTTCGATTTGGTCGTAATGGCAAACTATGTTCTAGATTTATTGGATCGCATGAGATTATTGAGTATATCGGGCCGGTTGCTTAGAGATTGTTGTTACCACCTGAGTTAGAAAAAATACACGATGTGTTTCACTTATCGATGCTTCGACGATACAGATCTGATCCCTCGCATGTAATTTCTCCGTCAGAGATAGAAATTCAGTCAGATATGACTTATGAAGAAAAATCAATTCGTATCTTAGCTCACGAGATTAAAGAACTGAAAAATAAGAAAATTTTGTTAGTAAATGTACTATGGCATCGACCCGGTGTTGAAGAGGCTACGTGGGAGCTCGAAGATGCTATGAGACAGCAGTATCCAAATATGTTCAACGGTAAGATTTTTGGGGACGAAAATCCTTAAGGGATGAGAGTTGTAACAGCCCTGTTTAGACCCTAGTCGAAATAGTGATTTTCAGACCACAAATCCGAGTCAAAAAATATTTTAATATTATTTTTGGTGTTTACAGTTGTGAATTAATGTGTAAAAATATCGTGTTAAAATTTTATCGTTTGTGTGCTCAATTTGCAAAAAAGACTTAATTGCATAAAATGCAAAAGTGACTTGCTAATTGTTAAAGTACTATATTGCTATGCTTTCATTATGTGGGGCCTTATGTTGAAACTATACCATTGAAATTATGGATGGACACAAAAGCCTAAGGTTAGTGGATTTTAAATGAAATTACAAAGGTTAGTTTTGTAAATTAATTAATTATGATAGTATAATAAAACATAAAATAAAATGGCCATGCATTTTTAGTTCATCTTTGTCAAAATTGAAGAAAGAAAAGCTCGTGCTCATATGTTTTTATATTCGTCTACTTCCAAGCTTGATTAAAGGTTCGTTTTTATTCGGTTTTTGATAATTTTTATGTTTTTGAGATCGTTGCTTTCTATTTTATCAAGCCCATGCTTAAATTTTAGAATTTGATGATGAATTTGAGTTATGCAATTGTTGATTTTGTAAGCTTTGTGATGTTAAAAGGTGAAATATGAAAGCTTCATGATAGATAAATATATTTTGTATTGGGATTTTTGATGAATTTGCTAATTATGGACTAAATTGTGAAAATGAGAAATTGAGAGGTTAAAATGTGAAATAAATGAAATATATGGGCTGCTAGGGACCTTAGGAAGATTCGGCTAAGGCATGGTTTTGATGAATTTTGTGTATTTGGTGTATTTTTGTATTAAGGACTAAAATGTCAAAAATGTGAAATTTTGGGGCTAAAGTGTAAATGCCCTAATTATGTTTTTATGGATTGAATTGAATGAGATGTGTTATTAAATAGCCAAATTTGAATTTATTTAGATCAGGAAAAGTGGAAATCAGATTTGGATCGGGAAAATTCGAAGGTTGTCGAATAGTCGTTCCGGTTCGTTCGTGTCCGTACGAGGTAAGTTCATAAATAAATAAATGTCGTTAAATTCGAATGCATATGTATTATAAATGCTGAATTTTTATACGCATGGGAGAATTGTCTGCGAGTTTGATTCGATTGAAGTACGACATCCGAAAGTCCGTACGAACCATAGGAATAGTTAGGATACATATGTCATGACATAAGATTCTGATATATGATTTCGTGTAAGACCACATCTGGGACGTTGGCATCGATTTAAGATTTACATGTAAGACCCTGTCTAGGACAGTGGCATCGTTATTTGATTACATGTAAGACCACATCTGGGACGTTGGCATTGTACGAGCTTTTCAAGCTATCCGAGTATCTTTTTTGATTCTGAATGGTTCAACAGGCAAAGACATGGCAAGACTGAATGTGAGTTTGATTTAAACAATTACGGTATGTATTAAGTTTATACGAACTTTGAAAGAAAAGGTAAGTGTTGATGATTAAAGTGATCATGTGAGCTTTATGAGAAATGGGATTATATATATGTGTATGGAATTAATTAGATTTGGTTGTTTCAAATTGAATTATGAATGCTCTTGTGTTAATTTATTTGCTTATGGCTTACTAAGCTTTCCAAGCTTACTTTGTGTGTTTATTCGTTGTTTATAGATTTTGAAAGCTCGAGCTCGGGATTGTCGAGGAACGCATCTCACTATCGATATCTATTTTGGTATTTTGAAAGAAAACTTGTATTTATGACATATGACATGTATAGTATAGCTTGTTATGGTTGGATTTGAATTGTGTGTATAGATAGCCATGCGAAAATGGCTTGATCATGATGTTAATGCTTGTGTGTATTCGGTCATGACATAAGTTTAAGTTGGAAGTACATTTTATGATATATATATGCTTGTGGTGTTTGGTTTTATATTTTGGCTTAGTAATGAGGTAAAAGATGAATGCATCTTTGATATATGATATGTGAAATATAGGTTAAGTGATGGTATGTCTTTATTTGTATTTGGCTATTTAGGTACGTTTGGTGAATGCCAGTAATGAATATGTTTCATGATTGTTATGGGTTGATTGTTTTGGTACGGATCCAAATGGTGAAATTGGTATGACTTTTGTGGCTAACTCGAATAGCCAAATAGATAAAGAGATGAATGGTTTTGTATAGGTATTTTGAATTGATTATAGAGCGTGTGAATTTGGTATGCTATGAATTGTTCTTTGTGTTCATAAATGTTTAATGTGGCTATGGTGAGATGCGTGTGAGTCGGTTATTTGGTAATAATTGTTTATGTTTTTATAATTATGTCTATTAAGCTATGTGGATAGCTTGACTTAGATTAATAACCTAATTTTTATAATATGTGAATTGGTATATTCATTAAATAGTTAAAGGAATGGGTTTTGCTACGGTTTGGTATTTGTGTTTAGAAATGGCATTTGCTTTAAAGTGATATACGCATGCTATAATAGCACATAAAGTATATTGTGTTGTGTTCTAAAGTTAACTAAAGTTTTATATGTGAAGGAATATTAGGCTGTGATTTATGATTTATCTTGTTTGAAATGCACATGTGTAATAGCTTATTGAAAGAGGTGTTTAATATTGAGCCAATAAGATAGATGTATACAATTGAGTGATGCGATGTATATGTTAGGTATATGACAATGTATTGTGAGAAGTTTATTTATAACTTGATTATTTGAATACCATGATTTTAGGTCTTATGGTTCGACTATTAAATTTTATAAGACATTTGTAATATGATTTGATATATGTGGTTGGTTCCAATATGGGAATAAATAAAGGATACTGATACGATTAAATTTCGAAGCATAGTTTGTTTATGTGATATTATTATTAAAGCTTGTTTGATTTTTAATTAGCTTTATGTTGTATTTTTATACAAATTTGACTTGTATGATTATGTGAACGTTCGAAACTGTGTTAGGTCCGGTAATGCCTCTTAACCCATTCCAGCGACAGATACGGGTTAGGGGTGTTACACTATCACCAAACAATCGAAATTTATTTAGAACTTACCATAAGGGCGAATAATCATTTTTACCGGACAGACTTTATAGAGTACGCCACAAGGGCCAAACAGAGTACCCTATAAAGGCAACATACGAAATATGCCACAAAGGCAACATACAAAGTCACGTGTTTATTATCTCGACGAACTTTTACAGGTGTTATGGGTTTCTCCCTCATGGAATTACACATACATTTCATGTATCATGATCTGCCAATTTGATCTACACATCACCGAAGGCTACACCATGAACATACATACAGTCATATCTTGCCATGTGTCTTCACCACATGGATTTACACACTTTCATGTATCATGATCTGCCAGTCCAATCTTCATTCTACTAGAGGCTACACCATGAGTGTTTCATAGCATACGATGCCATGGGTAATAACTTCATGGTCTTACACTTGTTTTCATATCATGGTCTTCTAGTCTAGTTAGCAATATAATTTTCCTGCCAGAGGCATCACAGAAGGACATTTACACGGCATTCACTTGCCTGAACTGTTCACGTATCTGAGTGATTCATACTTTTTTGATATCAAACTATACCTGCATACATACTCATCACATTCTATTCCAACAAAACTTCATACATATTATCATAACACTTATATTATTATTATTATTATTATTATTATACTTCTAACACTTATCAATTGCTAGAGATATCATTTCCATTTAGATATACTTCTATTTTTACAAGTGGTAACTCTTGAAAAGAGTTATATTTCATGCCTTTAGACCTAGCTAATTACTTGTACTTTGGTAAATTTAGTTGCATTTTAGAATATTTCATTAGTATTTTTATCATTGCATTAGGAGCTTGGATTGTGTTTAAATGTTAGGTACTTTTAATTGCATGTGGAAGGGTTGTGTTTGGTGGTTTGGCAGGTGCAGGATTTGAAGAAAGAAATAAATGAGTGAAGGTTTAGCGGGGCAACAGGTTGGACAATTTTCCAACTTGTATGTCGTGGAAATTTGAGGAAGATGATCGATTTAACACTCAACGCATACTAGTCTTAGCTCAACTCTACTTGTACCAAAAAAATTTGGCTAAAAAAAGAGGAGAAGATATCATGGACTCTTGGATTTACCTAGGGAAAAATCTTATAAAAAGTCAAAAGAGGAAACACTAAAGTGTGTGGATATCTAGATGCAAAAAAAAGAGGGTAGTGACTGAGTAGAGACTGAAAGAGGAAGAAGAAGGCAATCCCTTTCAGCTACCACAGGACAGGCTGCACTGTGAACTGGAAAAGCGAAAGTTTTCTTCTCGAAGTTCTTCTGTATTTCTTACTTTGTCCCTCCGTGAATTGATTTGACTAAAACGATGTTAGATGATATTTTGGTTTTGAATTTTACTTGCCAACCCATGAGCTAAATCACATAGGGTTGGGATTACATGATGAAACCTTTATTTTCTTTAATGGTTGAAGCATAGATCTTAATTAATTTACTGTTTTATTCAATTGTTTTTATTTCTAAATTGTATACGTGCAATCCCTAAACATAGATGACTTTGAAGCATGCTCATAAACTAATCTAATTCTGAAAAGGTTGGATTAGTTGGACTAAAATTGAATGATATGAGGAAGTACTCGACTGATACTTGTAGTAGACTCTCAAAATAGAGCAACATTCATATGAAATGAAAACAAAATAGTGCAAGATACCATCCTAAAGGCTTATAGACATATATCACTTTAAGGCAAGGTAACTTAAGGTTTTTCTTCTCGAAAGAAGCAGGCCACTTTAGAACTCTTCTGAGCAGTAGATTGAGTATGATTTTGCTGAGGCATTATTGATAAAAAGGGTAGATTCTTAGTAATCTCGATCTTCCAAATCAACATCATATATCCTCTACCCTTTGCTGTAGCATTTTTCCATAACATATTTAGTTGTTTACTTGTTCGTTACATATTATTCACGTAGTTATTCTTGTAATTACCATTGCATTTTTACTCTTGCTTTGCCTTAGCATTTTCCAGTATTAGTCAGTAAACATTTAGCACACATTATTATTCCTTTAAATTACCATTGCATACTTAACTTTGTTTTGCCATAGCATTAATCATAATTCGTTATAATAACTTGATCACTTTTATACCTTATCCTATCCTTGTGGAGATGATCTTAATTATCACTTTATTACTTGATTCAACGTGTATACTTGCACAATTCACATATAATATTCATATGCGACAAGTTTTTGATGTCGTTGCTGGGGATCGGTGATTTGGTGAAATTTGGTTTTGTTATTTTACTTAGTTCCATTAGTTGTAGCTAACTTAGTTGTATTTAATTTTTACAGGTTTGTCATTAGTGTATGAGAAGAGGCATTCCTGCTAATGAAGAATATCCTTTTAACCTAGAGATCGAAAAACTTTGGAAAGAAGGCAAAAAGAGTTGCGAAATATGGCTAGGGAGGGAAATGACCCTGGTCTTAATGATAACCCACTTAGTCGCAATAATAATCCTCTAATGGATCGTGTGATAGATGATCATCATAGACCAATTTGAGAGCATGTTATTTCAATTTTGGATTATCTGAATCCAAGGATAGTTAGACCACAAATAGAAGCTCAGCAGTTTTAGCTGAAATTGGTAATGTTTCAGATGTTGCAAACAGTACAATAGTTTGGTGGATTACCCACTAAAGATCCAAGGGTGCATTTAAGACTTTTTCTAGAGGTTTGTAACTTGTTTAGACAACAGGGTGTCCCTGAAGACACTTTGCGGCTTAAACTGTTTCCACAATCTTTGAGAGATCGTGCGAGAGTATGGCTGAATGCTCTATCGTTGGGAAGAGTGACATCTTGGAATGATCTTTGTTAGAGATTGTTGCTACGGTATAATCCACCAAATATGAATGCTAAGCTTAGAAATGACATACATCTTTTCGACAATCAGAGGATGTAATACTATATGAAGCTTGGGAATAATTTAAAGAGTTAATTCAGAAATGTCTGATGCATGGATTTCAACACTGGACTTAGATAGAGATCTTTTACAATGGGTTGAATGCACATACAAGAATGGTAGCTGATGCTTCTGCCAATGGTACCTTGTTAGATAAATCTTACAATGAAGCATATGAAATTTTAGAACGGACTGCCAACAATGATTATCAATAACCTACCACGAGAGTTTGGATGGGTAAGAAAGCTGCTGGTACCATAGAGCTTGATGCAATCACTTCATTAATTGCTCAAGTATCATCTTTAAGTAATATGATTAAGACACTAAAGAGACCAATTGTAGTTCAGGAGATGAAAGAAGTTGAACCAACACATGTTTATTGTGGCGAAGACCATGAGCTTGACGAATGCCTATCAAATCCAGCATCCGTGTGCTACATGGGTAATTTTAACCAGAACAATAACCCCCATTCCAACACGTATAATCCAAGGTGGAAGCAACATCTGGATTTTAGTTGGAATAATCAAGGTGAGGAGAATTTTAACAATGCGACAAGAAAAAACACCATCAATGCACTGCCTGGTTATACTCAACCTATATCGAGGCAAAATGTCCAACAAGGTTAGACATCGACTTCATCATCATCATCATCATCTATTGAAGCCTTGTTGAAATAATATATGGCCAAGGATAATGCCGTAATTCAGAGTTAAGTTGAATCCCTCCAAGCTCTTGAGAATCAAGTGGGGTAAATAACGAATGTTTTAAATTCGAGACCACAAGGAGCATTGTCAAGTGATACCAAGAATTCAAGAATAAAAGGGAAGGAACAATGCAAGGCTATCATTCTTAGAAGTGGAGCTTTGCTTGATGACATTGCTCAAGATGCCACGGCAGGAGAGGATAACTCGAATAACAACCATGTGAAGATCCCAGAGCCATCTAAAAAGTACACTGCAGCTGAAAAGGCTACGCAAAAAATTGTTCCAGAAGAATCAGATCGTGTTGCCAACAAAAAGTCACAGTAAAAAAATATATAAACAATATGAAGGACGACCACCTCTACCTTTTCCTTAGTGATTCCAAAATTCTAAATAGGATGTTCAGTTTAAAATATTTTTGGATGTCTTGAAGCAACTACATATCAACATACCGTTAGTAGAAGCTTTAGAGCAAATGCCCAATTATGTGAAATTTATGAAAGATATACTGTTAAAGAAGCACAGATTGGGAGAATTTGAAACGATTGCTCTCACTGAAGGGTGCACAGTGATATTGACGAATAAGTTACCTCTAAATTTGAAGGACCTAGGGAGTTTCACTATCCCATGTTCAATTAGAAATCATTATGTTGGTAAGGCATTATGTGATTTAGGAGTGAATATAAATCTAATGCCTATATCTATTTTCAGGAAGCTGGGAATTGGGAAAGTAAGACCTACTACAGTTACGTTGCAACTAGTTGATCGATGCTACGCATATTCAGTAGGTAAAATTGAAGACGTGCTAGTAAGAGTAGATAAATTTATTTTCCCTGCAGATTTCCTTATTTAGAATGTGAAGCTGACAAAGATGTGCCAATTATTCTTGGAAGACCATTTCTTGCTACAGATAGGATTTTAATTGATGTGTAGAAAGGTGAACTAAATATGAGGGTAAATGATCAACAAGTTACTTTTAATGTATTTGATGCTTTGAAATGTGCAGATGAGAATAAAGAATGTCATACCAATGGTTTGCTAGAACCAGTAGTGGGAGAAGAGTTTGCAAGACGTTTGCCACAGCAAAATCTTCTATCTCCAATTGTTTGTTGAGCAGCAAGTGCTCAACTCACTCGGTCAATTGTAGAAGCAACTCAATTTCTTTAAGACTCAGCAACTCCAAATTGTTGAGAAATTGGAAAGAGCGTAAAAAATATTTTCTATCTTTCTTTTCTTTAATTACTTTACTTTAATTTCATTTTTATTTTTTTATATTTAATTACTTAACGTTATTTTCATTTTTTATTGATCATCTTATTAATAAGATCACGAAGTCTGATAAAGAAAGGGAGGATATGCACCCAATGAAAAGGAAAATGTGTTATAAGATCAGTGAACTCAAATCCACCCGTAGAAAAGAATGAAATAACCATACTTCACTCCAAGTCAAGGAAGTTTTCTTCCTTTCCTTGCATCATGCAATCCATTTGTTTTGCCATGTCATTTTTCTATTCATATATATCTTCTCACATTCATGTTTTATATGTGTACATGTATTGAGGACAATGCATCCCTAAGGTTTGGGGGTGTATTGTGCATTTAGGCTGCATTTTATATTTAGTATGTATGATCATTTTAGTATAGTCATTCTACTAATTTTTAAATTGTGACATTATCAAGTACTAGGTAATTCAATGTATGCTCTATTGTGATTATCAAGTCAAAGAATTTTGTGACATGCTAAATCCCCTAATAATACCAAAAAAAAGAAAGAAAAAGAAAAGAGAAAGGAAAATAGGAAAAAAAAGAAAGAGAAAGGAAAAAAAAAGAAAAAAATAACTTAAGTTTAGGTAACAAATGAACTAAGTAAATTAATAGATGTGTGTCATGGCCAAAAAACACACATGAGTATTTAGGAAATTTTGTTTTTAGGGAGAAATTTTATGCACTGCCTTTGTTGAGCAAACATTTTAAACTTGAACACGTTTTAGTGAAAGAAGATTACTGAGAATGGATGAATATATTGTTCGTTGAATAGACTGGCAGTACAAGATGGTTATGTGTGCTGGAAAAAGTTTTGAATTCATGCATATTTTGCTTGAGGATAAGCAATAACTTAGGTTTGGGGGTGCGACAACTGTTGAAAAAAGTTATATGTCATGCATTTAGACTTAGCTAATTTCTTGTACTTGGGTGCATTTAGTTGCATTTTAGGACATTTCATTAGTATTTTTATTATTGCATTAGGAGCTTGGACTGTGTTCAAATGTAGGTACTTTTAATTGCATGTGGAAGGGTTATGTTTGGTGGTTTGACAGGTGCAAGATGTGGAGAAAGAAATAAATGAGTGAAGGTTTGTCCAGGCAAAAGGTTGGACAGTTTGCCAACTTGAATGCCGTGGCAATTCCAAGAAGATGACCGATTCAACACTCAATGCATACCAATCTCAGCCTAACTCTACTTGTACCAAAAAAATCTGCCTAAAAAAAAAGAGAAGATATCATGGGTTGTTGGTTTACCAAGGAAAAAGCTTATAAAAAGTCAAAGAAGGAAACCCTAAAGTGTGAGGATATCCTAAGGAAAAAATAGAGGGTAGCAGCTGAGTAGAGACGAAAAGAGGAAGACGAAGACAATCCCTCTCAGCCACCACAGGACACTTTGCCGCTGAAGTGTGAACTGGACAAGCGAAATCTATCTTCCCGAAGTTCTTTTGTATTTCTTACTTTGTTCTTCCGTGAATTGATTTGATTGAAACAATGTTGGATGATATTTTGGTTTTGAATTTTACTTGCCAACCCATGAACTAAATCTTATAGGGTTGGGATTACATGATGAAACATTTATTTTATTTAATGGTTGAATCATAGATCTTAATTAATTTACTATTTTATTCAAATTTTTTTATTTCTAAATTGTATGTGTACAATCCCTAGACATAGATAACTGTGCAACATGCCTAGAAACTAATCTAATTCTAAAAAGGTTGAATTAGTTGGATTGAAGTTGAATTAGATAAGCAAGTACTCGACTAGTACTTGTAATAGACTCTAGACATATAGCAACGTTCATATGGAAAGAACACAAAACAGTGTAGATACCATGCTAAAGGCCTATAGACATATATCGATTAAGGCAAGGTAACTTGAGGTTTTTGCTCTCGAAAGAAGCAGATCACTTTAGAACTTTTCTAAGCAGTAGATTGAGTATGATTTTGTTGAGGCATTATTGATAAAAATGGTAGATTCTTAGTAATCCCGACCTTCCAAATCAACATCATATATCCTCTATCCTTTGCCCGAGCATCTTGCCATAACATATTTATTTGTTTACTTGTTCGTTACATATTATTCACATAGTTATTCTCGTAATTGCCATTGCATTTTTACTCTTAATTTGCCTTAACATTTTCCAAAATTAGTTAGTACACATTTAGCACACATTATTATTCCTTTAAATTACCATTGCATACTTATCTTTGTTTTTCCATAGCATTAATCATAATTCATTATAATAACTTGACCACTTTTATACCTAATTCGATCTTTGTGGAGATGATCTTACTTATTACTTTATTACTTGCTCCGACGTGTATACTTGCACAATTCGCATATCATATTCACATGCAACAATAGTACACATGTAAGAGTCGAGATAGAGACTCACCTTGTAACTCACGTACTATAGTTTGAAGCTCCAGACTCAAGAATCCTTCTCGAATCAGCAACAAAAATTGCTTAAAGTACATGGGATTACTAGATTAAAACTCATTATATACACACAATTTACTTATCATTTCAATCACTGACAACCTCATGCATAGTTTTGTACTTGAAGCTTTATTGTTCACATCTCACATACAAACTTACTCTTTTAAAACACCTAACATGCAAAGCTGTAATACTTATCCAGAGATGGAATGATTACTGATTAAACCAAGAACCTTAGCTCCCAGCTTAAGGAGGAAAAGATGCCATTGGACTAAAGAAAAATAATCAGAGAGGAGCATATTTAAAAGAGAATAACCTTTTTACAGAACCATTCTCACATATAAATATGACTCATCCTACTTAGTGGAATTTAACAAGTGTCACATTTTCATATTTTTTCTTTCTTAATGGCCTACAGATTTTGAGAGAAACATATATGAGAATCATGCATTCTAGATATCAGACCAGTCTATCTAGTTGGTTCCTAACCAAGTCACTTTACAATCTAACTAACACAGTACTTCAGACAAACAAGGCGCACTATACCTTTGGCTTTAACTCATACCATAATTACCTTTCCACTTAACAAAATATTTCTCTTTAGATAACAGAATAATAAGAAATAAAATCTTCACTTACTTACACGGTGATTACTATACTCTCACACAAATTCACTGGAAGAAATAATTGGGCGTATCACACTTCACCAAATAGATTACTTTACTAGAATACGCCTAAATCTTGGACACTAACATTCCTACATATCTTATTAATTGTAAAAAAATATTTTCACGATTTATTGTCAAAACTTCCATGGTAACAGTGCCAACAACTTGACCGTATATAAACGAGTTATCGTTTATAGTAAAATATAACACTAAAAATATAAAAGATTAAAACGACGGTGTCCAAAAGTGCACGAGTCAAATTGTAATATAGTTTGTACAATGAAATACTTGAAAATATTTCGAGGATCGTACCCAAGGGAGGATGGAATAAATTTTGAAAACTTTTTTACAATAATAAGTCTAAACAATACTAATTAATTCCTATATTATGATAAACAATAAAATAGATAAATGGGATAAAAATAAATAAATAAAATAAACAAAAAACTTAAAATCAATCAGAAAGATTAACTCACTTTAGGGTTTGTAACTGACTTTGGATTAGGGTTTTAGGGTGGATTAAACAATTATTACCCACCGACCTCTAATTAACTGGTCAATTGGTTGATACTCACTTATCTCCTGCCCTTACTTTCTGAACTAGAATAAATTATGATTTACTCAATTCGACTTAACTCCTAACCTCGCCTATCCTATAATAACTTCCTAGGCTTGTCAATCGTAATGGTTTAAGCACTTATAATTCATACCAACTAACCCCTCGCAAGAAACCTTAAATCCTTTGTTAATCACATCCCCATCCACTCGTTAATCTCCCCTAAAGGATTTAGCCACTCATGTTATTCATAATCTCAACTCCAATTGAATTAATAATGTGAAGAACACGACCGGTTCGGAAGAGAAAATATATTTGAATAATCGTGAATTGAATATCAAATGGGGGAAAGGGGTAGCAAATTGATTAATTGGAATGGAGAATTAAATATAATGCAAGAACAAGTAAACTGAAGTACTTTAATTAAATAAATAAACTCTTGAATCAAAACTAATTTCAAGAGGAAAAACAAAAGAGTTATCAAAAGCCAAAAGAAAAATAACTTAATCCTACTGCTAAACTACTAGGGTTTTTTAAGCCATCTAGGACGACTTAGTTACATCAAACCTCGAATATCTTATTTATAGACGTGTTGGCAATCCAAATTAGGTCTACGACATGTCCTAGGTCTTCGTATAAGGTTGATGGCGCAGACAAAAATAACCCTAAAATACTTGGGCAGGACATTGACTTGTGTCGTGCCACACCATGTCTGTTGTGCGACACGACATACAATTCCAGCCTAATGTCATTCGTTTTGTGCTTTGACATCCTGGGAAGCTTGTGCATCGCTCCTCCCTTACTTCCCCATCAATTGGGCCTTTATATCTTCATCCTATACACTCAATTCAACATATTAGTACTACTTGGGGTCTGTGTTAGCCTATTAAGTCAAAACACTTACAAAATGTGTTAAAAATACTTATTTTATTAACATTTAGTCCTATGTCCTAAATACCGAAAATGTAATACTAAATCCTAAATTGCATAGAAAACAAGCTCCTTAAGTGCAAAATTGACTCGATTTAACTACTACATTTGATGGGAGGTCATATAACTCAAGAAAGCATTTAGCCGCAATAGTATTAATAAGAACCATATCAAGGCATTCTTGCAAAATAACTCACTAGACCAAAACAGGCTTTTAGCGGCGCTTTTTTAGGCCTTTAGTGGCGCTTTTAAGCGCCGCTAAAAGTATTTGTTGCGCTTTTAGAAGCGCCGGCAAAAACGCCGCTAATGACAGTGTCACTAACTTTGCAGCGTTTTTAGAAATAAATGCCGCTAAAGACCATGACCTTTAGCGGCGCTTTTCCCACAAACGCCGCTAAAAACCCCTTTAGCGGCGCTTTTCCCTCAATCACTGCTAAAGACAATGACCTTTAGCGGCGGTTTTACCACAAACGCCGCTAAAGACCATGACCTTTAGCGGCGCTTTTACCACAAACGCCGCTAAAGACCATGACCTTTAGCGGCAATTTTCCCACAAGCGCCGCTAAGGACCATGACCTTTAGCAGTGCTTTTCCCACAAACTCCGCTAAAGACCATGACCTTTAGCGGCGCTTTTCCTACAAACGCCGCTAAAGACCATGACTTTTAGTGGCGTTTTTAAAAAACACCACTAATTTTGGCAGATTTGTAAAAGAAAATTTTCTATATTTTCAACCCTCCTGTAAAAACAAATTAGAAGAAACCAAATCTAAACCAATCGAAAGCAATAAATCTATATAATATTTAAAATTAAGCGAATAATATATAATAAATATCAATAAATAAAATTCGTATTATTCTTGCAAAAATGTTAAAAGTTAAAATGATAAATAAAAGTCAAAATGATAAAAATATTTACACGATAGTCTAAGACGGTGGCTGTTGCGATTACTGAAACATCTTCATCATATTCTGAAGCTGCTGCTGGAGTTCATCTTACTTTCTACACTACTTTGCTTCTCTCGCTGTCGCATCTACTTTAAGCTGTAGCTGGAGTTCTTCATACTTTCGTTGAACCTCAGCTTCTCTCGATGCTGCCTCCGCTTTAAGTTGTGTAATTTGCTCAACTGCTGTCGCTTGCATCTGAGCGATCTGGTCTCTTAACCTCTGAACTTCAGCTTGAGCCTGACTCCTCAAAGGCATGTATTGTTGCAAAATGTTGCATCTCAAAGGCAAGCTGGATCCAAAATATTGGGATGGGTTAACAAAAGATCCTTGAAATCGAACTCGACCATGCCTTTCAGGACCCAAAACTTTAGTGATTACCCGGTTATCAATGTCGCCAATATGAACAGAGCTATCACTGGAAGGAATCGCTTCGTACTCCGCCTTTTTCTCCTTTAGTTTTTCCTAATAAATAATCATATAATTAGGAACGCAATATATATTAAAAAAACAAATGCAACATAAGTTAACAATATTTGCATTACAAGAAATGAAATAAACCATTAGAAAATAAACACTATAAATAATTAAAACAAGTCAAATTGTATTAAGCAAACGTACCATAATTCTACAGCTTCAGGAGTCATAGGGTTTCCATCTTTCTTCCTATGTGTAATGTCAAAAAGTTGAAGGCGTCCAACTTTTTGACCGGACAACAGTTCCTACAATACAATAGTAAAAATATTATTTGATAGAAAGTAATAAATATCTGACAGTATTAAAAATTTCAAAATACTTCGGCCTAAGCTACACAAGCAAAACTTTTCGACCCAGCTGTGTGAGTGAATTTTTGTTTCTGCCTACTACTTTTTCCAACTCGTGCACAATCCTACATTATGAAATTATTAGTATGTTAATTAGTAAATACTATAAACCAAAATAATTACAAGATTTTTGTAGTAACACATACCTCTCATTTCTTCGAAGTCCAAAATCTAATGACCTCTTCCCACTGGTACCTCAGCATTCCCAGTGAGACATTTTGTAATTTCTCGTTGAGTTTTGTTTTTGTCATAAAATAATCTTTCTTTAAAGTGCTCTTATGGTCTCTCCATCTTTTTCCCAATGCCTTCTTTACATAAGCATCGGAGACCTCTAGACCAAATCTCACCTACAAAAAACACAAGTTAAGAAAGCAAATATAAATGAAACTTAAACCTAAGTATTATAAATGACATTAACGTTTTGTTACCTTAATGTTATCAAGAGCTTGGTTCTTGTTACTCTCGGGCATTTTATGCCATGACTCGTAGTTAATTGGCAACATATTTGCATTCCGTGCTAGAATGCGCAAGTATCCTGCTAAAAGGCGAGCTTCTGATCCAACAGGCTGACCAAAGCTATTACTGCATACTTTGACACGCTCGACTGGATCTAGCTAGTATAAATCCCTCAGTAGCGTACGTCCTCGAACTCTCCACATCCCACCACTTTTAGCTGAAAAATGTTATATTGTAATATAAGAATTTTAAAAATAAATAAACAATAAGTCAACACGCATGTAAATTAAATGTTAAATTACTTTCAACTTCTGTAGGTTCCTCAGGTGTAATCAGAATATTCAAAGATCCAATAGTAGTCTGTTGTTCAGTGCTGTTTGTTTTCACCGAGTTTGGAGTACCTTGAACAATGCTTAGCTCTCGCACTTTTCTTCTAGGCATTTTATCTACAATACAAATAAAATAGTTGAAAACTTAGTATACAATTACAACAATAATAGCACATATAAAATAGTTGAAATATATAATAAGACCAATATTTATATTATGATATTACATATAATTAAATAATCGTAAAAGCTTACTACATTATAATTCATAAATATCTTCATCCGTATCCTGGCGGACCCATTGAAATTGTGTACTAGTACTAGGGATGTTGTCGTTTAAGTTTTGTTCTGGAAAGGGCAAAGTTTGTGTTCTGTCGTCAATGCCATCTCTACTTCCACTGCCCACATCAAACAAGTCTCTAGGGATGTTACGGAGTACAACGTACCAACCCTCATCAGTTAGATCTTTTGAGTAAAAAACTTGTTTGACTTGAGAAGAAAATACATACGGCTCATCAATCAATTTTTGTCCTGTGTGAATCAGTCGATCGAAGTTCACCATTGTGAAACCAAATTGATTTTGCTTAATTCCACGAGCAGTATTATCATTGGCCTAATCACCTCGAAATAAGACAACTTTCCATTTGTCGTAGTAATCCAACTCAATTATGTCAGTAAGAAGTCCAAAATATTCCACATTTCCCTCGACAGGATTATTGTCCCTAGCACTAGCATAACTTGTAATTGAGGAATTAACAAATATTCCACAATTTTGCGTTCTCCTCAATCTCTCTCGATATTTTGTATGAAATCTGAATCTGTTGATGAGGAATGCACTAAATCTTTTAACCACTCGATTTGGACCTTGGGAAAGCCATTTAACTTCGTCGGTGACGTTCTTCCCACTCCAAACCTATTAAATGGAAAGTAAATTGAGTAATTAAAAATGTTATGAGAAAACATTATTATTTGTCGGTTAAAGCTCCAATTGCATACCGTTTGGCTTAATCATTCATGAAAAGATTCTGTGAACAACTTATTGATATCTCGATGCTGTGTTCTTCGGGAGCGTGAACGAGATCTCAATATTTGTTTGTACTCACTATGTTAAAAATATGTTCAGTTTGTTAGAATATAAACAATTTTTAATTGATGAATATTTATCAAATTTCTAGAACTTACTTGCGTAAAGGTTCTATTGATTCATGGTGAAACATGACATATCGATGTGCTTGTACCCACGATAAATCATCTAATTTTGTAATTTCAACTTTGCCGATTGGTTCTTCAAAACTTTGGAACAAATAAGTATCAGCGAAGTTATGATCCGTGAGTCCAGCATTTCTATTTGGTTTGTTCAACCTTGTTTCAACATCTTCCAAATATTTTGAACAGAAGGTCATACATTCCTCTGCCAAGTAGCCTTCAGCAATCGATCCTTTTGGATAACGCTTGTTGCGGCAGTAAGACATTAATTTGGATAGGAACCTAAACATGATATACAACATTATCAAAAGTTGTAAATAAAGGAATATAAGTGAATGAAGGAAAATTTTAAAAATTGTAATTAACACCTTTCTATGGGATACATCCATCGATAGAAAACGGGTCCACCAAGAATTGCTTCATGGGGGAGATGGATTATCAATGAACCATAATAGTGAAGAAGGAATGTGGGAAGATTTTTTCCATGTTGCATAAAGTCAAAGCCGCTCGATCCTGTACCTTCTGAAGTTCTTGAACATCCAAAACTTTTCCACAAATGGCTTTCATTATATTGGATAGTTCAATTATACAATACGTCACATTCTTCAAAATACAACATCGTAGAGCAACTGGCAGTAAATCTTGCATCAAGATATGATAGTCATGTGATTTTAGCGAATACAGTATTCGATCTTTAACACTAACACATCGAGATATATTTGATGCATACGCATCTGAAACCTTTATATCCTTCAACACCATGCAAAACACTTCTTTCTCCGTCTTCGACATTGAGAAAATAGAAGGCGGCAACCGATATTTCCCATTCTGAAGTAGATTTGGATGAAAATCGGGTCGAATTCCCATGTGGACTAAATCAAGTCGACTCTGAAGATTGTCTTTTGATTTTCCATCTACATTCAAAATTGTACCGATAATGTTTTCACAGACATTTTTCTCAATATGCATAACATCAAGATTGTGTCGTAAAAGGTGATGCTCCCAATAGGGGAACTCAAAAAAAATACTTCTTTTTTTCCACAAGTCCGCCTCATTAGGATCATCTTCTTCATCGGAGTCATCATCAGCTTCATCATTTGATCTTCTATTTCTTTGCGTGTTTTCCGGTTGGTTCATCTTCCAATAACTAAAATTCATATCTTCCAACATTAACAAGATTTCAGATCCAATTGTCTGCGAAGTAGCAACTCTGAACTCTTCAGTACCGTCAAATGCTGAACTCTGAAATGTAAATATATGATTTTTCGGTAACCACCGACGATGCCCCATATAAAAGAACTTTTTCCCATTGTATAACCATTGTGAACATGTTTGTGCAGCACAACAAGGACACGCATAACGACCCTTGGTACTCCAACCGAATAAATTGGAATAAGCGGGGAAGTCATTAATGGTCCACATCAAAGCTGCACGTAAATTAAAGTTCTCCTTTCTCAGCACATCATATGTCTCGACACCAGCCCATAATTGTTTCATGCAATTATTATTCCCAGACCCTTTCTCTCTAGGGATAATCATAGATAAGATAAGGGAAGATTGCTTCATGCAAATCCACGGAGGCAAATTGTAAGGAACAAGCACTACTGGCCAAGTACTGTACGCAGTACTCATGATCTTGTAAGGATTAAATCCATCATATGCTAGGCCAAGCCTCACACTCCTAGGATTGCTTGCAAAGCTTGGAAATTTATTGTCAAATGATTTCCAAGCTAAAGAATCTACCGGATGCCTTAATAATCCATCACCGGTTTCATCCATCATGGTGCCACGTCATTGACTCTGCTGTCTTCGACGACATGAAAAGCCTTTGAAGACTTGGTATCAGCGGAAAATACCATAAAATCTTGACCAGCTTCTTTCTTGGCTGTGCATAATTTTCATTGTCGTTCCCATCTTCTGTGTTTCTATTTATCCAGCGTGATTGGCCGCATACATGACAGCACTGTTGGTTTCTCCGATCGCCCCAGTACAACATACAGTCATTCGGGCAACTATGGATTTTGTTGTACCCAATACCTAAATCTTTTATCATTTTCTTCATATCTTTGCATAATTGAGGGATTTTTGCAAACGGAAACATATCTCTCAAAAACTCTAACAGCATTGTCAAAGAGTTCCTAGTCCACCCTCCCAAACATTTTAACTGGACAAGACAAATACAGAAAGACATTTTTGAGAATTTTGATCCCTCATATAGTTCTTCGTTCATCTTATTAAGTAGCGCGTAGAAATTTGCCGCTTCTCCATTTAGCTCTTCATGAGGTACACTTGTTACCGATTCGGTAAAAGCATATGCACCAACATTACAATCATCAGATGCCACAAAATCGGCTGGGAACGGCTGAAAACCATGACTGTGCATATTAAATGCATCCCGCAACATGCCTTCCATGTCATCCCCTCCAACGGACTGATGGTAAGCAGGACCAGGATAAGATATGTCCATCGTTGAAGAAGAAGTACTAGGCGGGCATTCTCCATGAAAAATCATTTTTTATAACCCCGAACAAACCCATCAACAATTAGATGCTCGTATACAGCTTCACGATAATGCCAGTTTATGTTGACACACTTGTTACACGGGCAAAGAATCATGTTCTCTTGGCTTGCATGTTGAAATGCAAAATTTAGAAAACTCTGAACTCCATTTCGATAACTATTTCTTACCCTTGATAAATTCATCCAAGACCGGTGCATTTCTTAATTCTTGAAGTCTGATTTTCACCAGAAAATACAAAGGTACATAAGTTGTTCACTTATACTTAAAATTAAATGAGTTATGTAAGTTATGATATGATATATATTTATGTATTAAGTAAATTATGTAAGTTATGTATTACATAAGTTATTTATGTATTATGTAAGCTATGTAAGCTATGTAAGTGTTGTATTATGTAAGTTATATAAGTTATGTAGACTATGTATTATGCAAGTTATTTAAGTTGTGCAAGTGTTGTATTATGTAAGTTATGTATTATATAAGTTTTATGTAAAATATGTAAGTTGTATTTTATGAAAGTTATATAAGTTATGTAGGCTATGTATTATGCAAGTTATTTAAGTTGTGTAAGTGTTGTATTATGTAAGATATGTAAGTTGTATTTTATGTAAGTTCTGTACTATGTATGTTATGTAAGTTGTGTAGAATGTAAGCTATGTAAGTTATGTAAGTGGTGTATTATGTAAGTTATGTAAGTTATGTAAGTTATTATGTAAGTTATGCAAGCTTATATATAAGTTATGTATTATGTTATTATGTATTATGTAATTTATTATGTTATTATATATAAGATATGTAAGTTATGTAAGTTATTATGTAAGTTATGCAAGCTTATATATAAGCTTATATATAATTATTTAGAAAACTTATAAAATTAATACTAATAAATTTTATTACTAATAAATTTAGAACACTTATTTAGAAAACTTATAAGTTTAATACTAATAAATTTTAATACTAATAAATTTAGAAAACTTATTTAGAAAACTTATAAATTTAGAAAACTTATATAGATATTAAAACAATATTTATAATTATTTAGAAAACTTATAAATTTTATAGTAATAAGTTTTAAATATAGGTTATATACCCATACCATATATGGGGTGATATATTAAAAATATTGGTTTTAATAGATATTAAATTATCATTTACAATTACTTTTTAAATTTAAAATGTTATTATTACAAAAATTGAAATATAGGTTATATATCCATATTAATATATGTAATATATAAAAAGAATATAAATTTTAATATTTACGATATAATATTTCTGTCCAAAATTTATTACGTTTTTGGCACGAATGATTGCGTTTTTTGCACGAACGTAGCAAACCATATTCCTTTCTAAGTTGCTGCTGGAAAATATTAACATGCTAGAGAGACTATGAAAATTCTGTGTTCATTTTCTAAGCATTGCAAACTGTTGCCAATTAATTAAAATATTTCATTTCATACAAATAAAACCTAACACATGAGGTACATGTTGTGATTATGAATCAGATTACAAACCATAAATCGAAAGTTTAGAAACCGAATTCATAGTTTACAAACCGCAAAATGAAAGTGGAACCCAACATTATATTTTAACACACATTATTAAATTAAGAAATAGTGATAACTTGTAACTGAGAAAAACATATGAAAATAGGCAAACCCCAGTTAAGTAGTAAAACCATATTAGAGGTTGGATTTAATCCATATGAAAATTAAGATTAAAAAATGTCATAATCACTCAAAACAATAATTCAAAATTAAGCGTTTCATGGTGGCCAAATGTTTTTTTTTAAACATGTTAAATCAACACAATGGGATACAATATAATACAAACATATTATGAATGCATTAAAATTTAAAACAAGAATAGGTTACTAATTGGTAACACTGATTCTAGAACACATTGACCCATTTTCATTCGGCTAAATAAATTTTAGTTTCTTTACTAATGTATCACTTTGATATTATCTCATTTCATCACTTATATATATATATATATATATATATATATATATGTATAAGAAGGTAAATGACAGTTCCCAATCCAATCTACTTTATATAATCCCACATGACAATAAGAAAATGGATGAAAGACAAATTTAACAAACAAACAAAGAGTATATATATCGAACTTAAAAATCATACTAAAAAACAACATGGCGTAATAAAATTCAACTTAAAAATCCAATTCATTACCTGGAAATGTAATCGGCTACACCATATTTAACAGAACATTTTTATAAATTAATCAATTAAACCCTAAACTAGACATCAAAATTTCATACTAAAAAAACAGTACCAAATGATTTCACCGACACCAACAGAGAATAAATGGAATCTTAACATTTAGTCCAAGCCATTTAACCCATTACACTTATAATGAAAGCAATGAAATTAAATGAAAGCATGAGTTATGTACCTTCAGAACGATGAAGAAAACTGAAATGAAAGCAATGAAATGGATTGAAATGAAACCCTAATCACAAACAACTTAAAATCAGTTCCTAACCAATGAAACTATTCACAAAATAAATGAACAATCTAAGTAGTAATGTACCTTCAGGAGGAGGAACAAAACAGTTGAAGACCGAAAACCCTAAAACAGAGAATAAATTTTTTTTAATTCCAGTATCACCAACCAATAACAAAGCAAAATCAAAATAAAAAATACGACAAAACCCAATGTATAAATACGCAGAATCAGACATTCGAACCTTAAATGATGTTCCTCGACGTTCTCCATCTTCTTTGCCGCAAATAATGTTAAATGTTTTCAAAAAATAGAATTTATGAAGCCTTTTTAATGGTTTTTTTGCAAGAAAGTGAAACACCCAAACAGAAATATGAAAGAGATGAAGAAAACGGATGAGGGGAAATCGGAGATACTGCTGAAACACTTAGGGATTTGACTGAAAAAGGGGATTTGGGGCTGGGTGCGGGGATATACCCCAAAACCTATATCCCATCAAAAATGACGCCGTTTATATTTAATATTTTTGTGGCGCTTAAAGGAAAATGTCACTAATCTTACAGATTTTGCGGCGCTTTGAGAAAAAATGCCACTGAACCCTAAACTCGTCAATGAAATGGCACCATTTTTTTCAATTTTTTAATTAGAATTTGCGGCGTTTTGGTTACAAAACCCCACTAAAGAAATACACTGAAAGGAAAACGAAGTCGTTTTGCTATATTATTTGCGGCATTTTTACAAGAAACGCCGTAAATTCCTATTCTATAGCGGCGTTTTCTGTGTAAGCGCCGGTAAATCCTATCTATTGCGGCGTTTTAAGTTAAAACGCCACTAATTATTCAGTTTTTAAATTGATGCATTAATATGAAATTATTAATTTATTTCAATTATATTATTTAAAAATATGACACGGATTTAACATATTATTTTTTATTGTACAAATTAATCTTAATAATTTTTTTTTAATTTTATGTAAGTATATCCCTAACCCCTAACCCCTAATCTTTAACCTCTAACCCCTAACCCCTCTTTTGCAATTATATAAGAACTTAATTAATATATAAATTAAAAAATACTAATTAATCTAAACTTTAAACCCTAACCTGACCCCGAGTCTCTAAACCTTAAATCACTAACTCTTAACCTCTAACCCCTAACCTCTAACCCCTAACTGCTAACCCCTAAACCTTATTTAATATATAAATTTAAAACCACTAATTAATCTAAACCCTAAACCATAACCTAAATCCCTAACCCCTAACCCCTAAATCTTATTTAATATAAATTAAAACATGCTAATTAATCTAATCCCTAAAGCCTAACTTGACACCGAATCCATAAACCCAAAATCTCTAACTCTTAATCTCTAACCCCTAACCCCTAAATCACAACCCTTAAACCAGAATCCCTAATCCATAATCCCTAATTCCATAATCTATATATGTTAAACTAACCATATACCCTAAATCCTAAACCAGCCTTAAATCCTAAATTAACCATATACCTTAAACCATATATAATAAACCCTAAACTATAATGATAATTAATTAAATATTTTAAAATTAATACTATCGTATCTTTTACAATTATATATGAAATTATTTAATATATAAATTAAAAATCAATCAGTCATGTACCTAAAAATTTTTAAAATTATTTTAAATAATAGTATTTTAATTTTTCCATTTTTAACAAATATTTTTCAATGTTTTTTATTTCAAATTAGTTCTACGTGTCATTATTTCATATTTATCCATTTTTAACAAATATTCAATTAAAAATAAATTGAATTTTAATTAATATAAATAAACAAATTAAATAGTAAATAGACAGATAAAATGTTTTAGCGGCTTTTTTTAAAAACACTGCTAAAAGCCAGAGCATTAGCGGCGCATTTTAAAAAACACCGCTACAGCTCTTAGCATTAGCAGCGCTTTGTCAAAAACGTCGCTAAAAGCCCGATCTTTAGCGGCGCTTTTTCACAAACGCCGCTAAAACCCCGAAAGGTCAGAAAACGATGTCGTTGAGCTTAGGTTTTTTGTGGAAAGCTCCGCTAATGCTCGATTTTTAGCGGCGTTTTTCGTCAAAACGCCACTAAAAGTGCTGCTAAAAGCCTGTTTTGGTGTAGTGACTCTCCCATGCAACTTACAAACCCACATAAACTTTTAATCGAAAATGCCAACATCTAAATGGTTACATTCACCCCACTAATCCCTAAACTGCAACATACGCTCAAAACAATCATCTAACATTCTACAGTGTTCATTCGACAAAGCATAATTGTTGAAATCACCCGAAACCACCCAAGGAGCAGAGCAAATGGATACAAAGGAACATAAATGTTCCCAAAAGCAGTTTTTCACCTCAGAAGAAGGTTTAACATAAAGTAAATGTTGCGAATCACACCTTATCACCCTTTTTAACCACACAATGAATAACTTTTTCCATAGAGTCCTTAACCACTAAATCCAATCTGTTTTTATGCCAAAGAAGAATTAATCCACCACGAAAAGTTGATGCCAGTACCTCAAAGGAGCCATTAAAACCCAACTTCCTTGCTAAACACGATCCCAATCCTGAACTATCTTTTTTCTAAAGTAAAAAAAGAACATCTAGTCTTTCATGGAACACCAAATCTTTACAGTTCTATAAAAAGGGACTATTACCCACCCCTCTACAACTCTATGTTATAGATATCATTAAACAATAAAATTTGAAGAATTATGCAGAACAAGCCCCTCTTTCCGCACTAACAAAGCTAACTCACCATATTGTATTTATGCTTGTTTAACTTTTGCCATTGTCAAGTCTAGCAGATCACTTGTGTCGAAACCATTTTTAAATTTGAAAAAACGGGGATCAACTTTAAAAATAAAATGGGAGTCGCCACCAATCCTTTTTATTGAGGTGTGATCGAATCACCTAGAAAATAATTTTAGGTCTGTGAATTTTGATAAAATAGGTTCGGGAGTCGGTTACGCACGAGGAAGGGTTAGCACCCTCGTAACGCCCAAAATTAGTACCGAATTGATCACTTTATGTCTTAGCGTCGAAACTTTGAAAAGATTTTAAAACACGATCCTTTGAAAATAAAATTTGAGTAAAATGAATTGGACGATGAGATTCACTTATTTCAAAGAAATAAACCGTCACACTCAGTAAGTTAGAGTGCAACATTTTAAATCCTCAAAATTAAATTTATCTCTTGACTTTAAAAACCTATGCATTTTGAGAAAGATATTCGATTATTTGGGTCAAATGAGAAAATCAAAACCCAGTAAGTTAAGGTTCGATTTCACAAAATTCCTAAATATCGAACATTGCCTTTATTTTTAAAATCCTCGTCTCGAGAAAATAACATGTCATATCCAATGCATTAGGACACAACGTGTCGAATTCCCGAGAATGGGTTTTTATTTGAAATTTGTATGTTTGAAAAAATTTTAATTATTTAGATTTGACGAGGAAAATTGGAACCCAATACGTTAGGATTCAATTCTCTCGAGGATTCTAAACTTCGAGTATTTTGAAGATTTTTGAATAAATTGGTTTTGATACTCAAATGGTATTAAGCATAACCTTTTAAACGAATAAAGTATGAGGAGCAATAATGTACATCGTGAAGTGATAATTCGTAAATTTAAATATACACTAATGTATGAAGAATAACCAAGTAAATAAGCAATACAATACATAGGGGCGATAATTTCATATCCCACATTGTACAACATTCAAAGATTAAACGAATCATTAACCAACTTCAAAGATCTACTACATGAATAATAATATTTAGATGAATTTTGAAACAAATGTTATGAAAATTAAGGTATGTAATAATATACATGTATTAATTTAAATAAGTAATGCATAGGGATTGAAAAACTTTATAAAAATAATGATCTATATAATAATATGTAAAAGTTGAAATATACAAAATATGGACGAAGATATATATTTTTTAAAAATAATTATGTACACATATATAATAATATTACGTTTAAAAAAACTTTTATACAAATAAAAATATATAATGAGTGAAATTAAAGAAAAATATTATAGAATAAAAATATTAAAGAATGTATATATGATATAACGAATTTACATAAAAAATGATTAATCAAAGTGATAATGAATATACAACAAGACATAATACAAAATAAATTTTAAAATAATAGTATAGAATAGATTTTTTTAAAATGTATGATAAATTAAAAATAATAATTAAAAATAATAATATATCTTAAAATTATATTAAATAACTTAAAAACAATGTCAAACGGATGTTAAAATATACTATAAATAAATTTAAAATAGATACCAATCCAATTTAATTATGCTATTAGAAACTAAATTTCAATTGAAACTTAATTTAAAGTACAATAATAATAATAATAATAATAATAATAATAATAAAAGGTTTAGTTGTCGTAAAAATAATAAACATTTACAAAATTAAATGAAATACTAAAGAATAAGAATAATAAAAACGTAATCGCATTAAAATTACAACATTCAAAGGACTAAATTTACAATAAATTCAAAACTAAGGACTAAAGTAACAATTAAGCGCACAACTTCAAGAATCCAAATCCAGAGAACAAAAAACGCCACCGTTTGATCTTGAACCAAAATGAAATCAGAATAAAAAATGCGGCACAAATTAAAGAAATTGAAGAAAATCAAATTGAAACTATATAGAACGCATAGGGACTCATCGTGCAAATAAACGAATGATATGAAACGCGCGGATCTTTCCCTCGGGTCGGGTCACCGCGCGGGTCAAGGGCCACCAAACGGCACTGTTTCGATGCCATTGTATTGGCTCTGAACGGTGACATTTTTAACTCCTTTAAACTAAAATAAACCCTAACAAACCTATCATTTTTATTAAGATAAAACCTAAACTAAAATAAACTCTGCGTCGTTCTGCCGATGACCGATCGGGACAGGCCTCCGAACCCTCACTCATGCTCCGATTACGGTGACGAGAACAGGGATTCGGCCTCAAGGTAACTCTCTTTCCCCCATCTCTTCCTTTTATTCTTCGCGTACGTATACAAAAAAGGGAAGAACAAATCGAAAATGAGAAAAAGGAAAAGGAAGATGAACACTCTGATTTACCACAAACTTTGTTTTTGCATTTTCAGTCTCCCTTTTCTTTTCTTATTGCTATATGTATACAAAAAAATAACCACACCAAAATGAAAATAAGAAGAAAAGAACCACCTTCAAAAAAACTGATCTTTGGTTTTTGATTTCTTTCTTTGATACTGAATGCGTAACCCCTTACAAATTCTGTTTAATGGATTTATAAAGCCGAAAATATAGAATAAAAATCAAAGAAAAATACATCATCCTCTTTTCTGTTCTTTTTTTTGCTATTTTTTTGTTTTCTTTTCTTCCTTTTCTGTTCTTTTGTGTGCTGCGCTGTCTTCGTTTCCTTTGCAAGTACAGTGTATGAAGACGCGTGGCTGGGGTGATGTGGCGCGGAGTGTACGGAGGCTGGTTGTGGAAGGCTTGGCTGCGGCGCCTGGTCTGTTCCAGAAACCCTAAGGTTTTTGGAAGCTATTTAGGGCTATCAGGGTTTGGGCTTATTGTGCCTGGTGTAATTGGGTTTAGTGGGTATTTGGGCCTGTTGATTTTGGGTTTGTAAAGACTGATGGACTGTTAATTTATTTTATTTGGTTTAATAAAATGGGCCGGGCAAATTGGCCTATTACAGCTGCCCCTCTTTGCTCATTGTCGTGTAACGGGAATGAAGCAAAGACTAAAGATGACCAATTTTGCCCGGTAGAGTTGGACCTTGGTGCTTTTCTTCTTCGAGTTGCCTCATTTCATCCACTGCATCTTCAAAGGTATAGGAATTGGTATCTCGATCTATTCTACCGCAACGTCAGGGAGATAGGATTTGTAACTCGTAACTTTAATCTGTTTAACTGTGATGTCGAGGAAGCAAGATTCGCCGTTGTAGCTTCAATCTGCTCTACTTCACTGGCTGAGAGTGTGAGATTCATCATTGTGACTTTAATCCTTTTAACTATAATGTCAGGAAAGCAAGATTCACCGTTGTGGTTTTAGTCTGCTTCACTGTGTTGCCAGGAAAGTAACACTTGCCGCTGTGGCTTTAGTCTTTTTAACTGCAATGTCGGGGAAGCAAGATTCACCGTTATGGCTTTAATCTGTTCCGCTGCATCTCCTGGGAAGCAAGATTCGCTGTTGTAGCTTTAATCTTTTTAACTGCAATGTCGGGGAAACATGATTCACTGTTGTGGCTTTAATCTATTCTGCTGCATCGCCTGAGAGTAAAATTCGATGTTGTAGCTTTAATCTTTTTAACTGCAATGTCGGGGAAGCAAGATTCACCGTTGTGGCTTTAATCTGCTCCACTGCATCACCAGAGAAGTAAGATTCACCTTGTGGCTTTAATCTTTTTAACTACAATGTCGAGGAAGCAAGATTCACCGATGTGGCTTTAATCTGTTCCACTAAATCGCTTGGCAGATAAGATCTGTAATTCTTCAGTCTATTCCACCGTGATCTCAGGGAGATAAAACCTGATGTGATCTACTCTACTGTAACTTCAGAGAGATAAGATCCTTTATTTTAATCCGCTCCACTGTAATCTCAGGGAAATAGGATTACTGGCTTCAATCTGATGCGATCTACTCTACTGTAACTTCAGAGAGATAAGATCCTTTATTTTAATCCGCTCCACTGTAATCTCAGGGAGATAGGATTACTAGCTTCCATCTGCTCCGTTGTAATCTCAGGGAGATAAGATTTTTGGCTTCAATCTGATGCGATCTACTCTACTGTAACTTCAGAGAGATAAGATTCACTATTTCCGATTAGGAATTCTTCGGTCTAATCTGCTGTAATCTTCAGAGAGATAAGACATATGACTTAAATCTGCTTCCTTACACTTGAAGATAAGATTTTTCGTCTTCGATCTGCTCCACTATTTCTTAGGGAAACAAGATCTGTAATTTCCTAGATCTGTTCTTTGGGGAACATGACCTGTATAATGGACCTAATTATGCCTAATGATTAGGATTGCATGATCAAAATGAATCAAATTCTCCTAACTAGACATGTGAATAATGTTTGCATGAATGCAGAATTATATTTTTCCAAAAATGATCCCGCTTAGGTTGTCATTACTCGAAGTTTATTAAGGCTTTGTGACTGACATGCTACAATGCCTTCTTGTTTGACTGGCTTTTCTGAAGAAACATTTAGCTAGGTTGCCCCCCACTGTAAATCTCAAAGTTCAATCCATTGGGATGCAAAATTTGTACCATCATTCTCTCGCTGTAATCCAGGGTAGAAATATATGGCTTTTCCTCAATCCTTTCCTATCACAATTCAAGGATACAAGATCTAAATCCTTCTGGTCCCTTACACCATTCCCAGGGTGTCGTACCAAAGACTCACGCACAAATGAGGGCTCTCTTCCCCGAGGTAACCTCTTCCTATTGCCTGATGATCATTACTTTCTTGTTTATTCAAGCTTTGTCATTAACACGACATCTTGTCATTCTGCTCAATCAATGCATTTGAAAACAAAATCCAAAGAGAAAATCCAAATTTAGACTCTTCCTTCTCAGATTTCCAACCTTTAAATTTGGTGTGTTCTAAACAATAGTCCTGTTTCAGGCTCCTATATTATTTAGAAACTTTTCAGAGTAATATGCAAAACTTCCTTTGTGAAAGTTTTATTAGTCCATTAATCATTATTCCAATGCAACATGTTTGCAAAAAAAAGGTCAAAACAATAGATAAGAATAAAGTTGGTTCTGAGCATAGCTCGAAAGAACAAATTATCTAAAATAGTAAAGAAGGGTGACAAAGGAATTAATTGGGAATGTATATCTTGGAAAAGAAAAAGGTATTCCAAGAACAACAAATAATATGAGAATTAGGTGCCCCAGATATCGCAGCTTGAACTTCTCTGTACAAACTTTTGGAAGACCATTTTGAGTTTCACATGTGTTTAGGAGATCTACAGTGCTTTGTCGATGCCCCAAGATGTCGCCTATCATTTCCTGTTGATTCAGGCATAGCAAGATCACCACATGCCTCAATCTAATCAAAATTTGAATTGCTCTGATCACTTCATGCCTCATTCAATATTTGAGCCGCCCTTTTTGGGTTTTCCACTCAAATCCCCTTTGGCCTAAGGCGCCCTTTACGGGTTTTCCCCTTAGCCTCTCCATTTTTCATTTTTCATTTTTTTTTACTCAGAGTGCCCTTTGCGGGTTTTCACCTTGGTCCTTTTTTCTTCTTTAAATGAAGTATTTCTTGACTGGATCCGAGTTTACAGGATTTGGTGAGTTTTACCATTTATCCTACTCAAGATCAGAGTTTCTCCGAAAAAGGCCTATGGCATCCATTTTCCTCTAAAATCCTTTTGTGTAAGAAGAATCTTTCTCCAAATTAGGTTCCCCTTATGGAATTCTCTGAGGCAAACCTTTTGATTGTAGGCTCACATTATTTGCCTTTGGTACATCTGACTATACTGAATAGCTTTTGGCCTTTTCTTTTGATCAGATTGGATTCATTCTACTCAACTAAAACCCAGAGAATAAGGATTTCTACTTCAATTGGTAGAACTACTTTCATCTTGTAAATCAGGGAAAATAGTGTTGCCGCAGTCAAAGCTTCGATAAACGTTCTAAAAAACAAAGAAGGCAGATGGTAACTTCACATGCCAACCCTTGTAAGTCTCAGCCATTTTTACAATTCATTGTTTTGCAATACAGTGACAAACCGTGGTGTCTGATTTTGAATTGATTATAGCCCTCAGCTATCATGTTGTCATTCAAGTTCAATGTATTTTCTAACATCATCTTCTCTGGAATAAGCATATGACGACATTGGCGTACGAAGCAGCCTCTATCCCTTTGATAAAGTAATTAATGACATCAACAGTGAAGTAATGTCCATTAAAAGCCTTCAATGATAGAGATGTCCATGCCCCATTTTGCTCAAAATTTGAGTCGCCCTTTTCAGGTTTTCAACTCAAAATCACCTTTGGTCACAAAGCGCCCTTTGTGAGTTTTCGCCTTGGCCTCTCTTTTTCTTTTCTTTTTCTCATTTTTTATTTTGATTTTTTTCATCTAGATTTTTCTCTTTTTCATTCTTCTTTCTTTTTCTCTCATTTTCATTTTGACATTGATTTTGATTTTGATTTTTCTTCTTTGTTTTTTGATTTTTTTATTTTTTTTGAGCTCATAGGATTAGGCAAGTCCTCGTTATCCTTTTCAAAGAATCTTTTTTAATATCGGACTTCCCTCATAGAGCCTTTTGGGGTGACACTGTGACTGAAAACTTTTGATCTTCCTCTTTCATCAGGATGAAATCCAACAAAACTTGAAGAGATGAAAACTCGACTTCAAATGGGCAAAGCTATGCTGAGCCAGCAAGAAAGGCATTGCCCCGACAAAGAATTGCATCGTTCATACTGCAAAGTTCTGCCATCGCACTATTGTGCAGATTTCATTATCAGCGGTTAACACGGGCGTATCCTGGTACGACCATACAAAGGCCTCTTTGAACTCTAGAGGTGACTCGACGAGGCCCTACTTTGTTTCTCCGGCCATGCATGTTTCTTTGAGGTTGCAATCTCTATTATCTCCTTGTAGGGTAAAATTTCCTCTCTACCATCCTCAACAAGTCAGAAGATAGGTTACAATCCATGTCATTTTCAAAGTCACGAAATCCCTCTAAACACATGCCTCGCTCAAAAGGAAAATCTGGGTCTGCAGCAGAGTCATTCACGTAATTGATATTTGGGAACCCATAATAAGTACCGAAGAATGTACAAAAGAATGTATAAATTCATGAATAATTATTTGTATCATATAATTATGAATGAAAGAACGACGTGGAAGATAATTTAAAAGAATAAATGAGTAATTATTTAAAAGAATGAAAGAATATTGGCTCAAAAATGAATGCAAAGATGTATTTTATTAGAATAATGACGTTCAGACATTAGCCTATTTCACAAAGGAATTTCTATCACTTTTCGGCTAAAAACAACACAAATGTTCTGAACATTACTCTAAATAAGCAACAAAACTACAAAGATTTCTTCTGCATTCCAATTGCTTAGAACGCTCCCAAATTTATAAGGGCGGACATCTGGCAAGGTCCCTTTTCATTTAATTTTTTGTCGACGTGATCATTTCCCACTCTTCTTCATGCATTGCATTCACTCCATTATCAATTATGATTGGGTAATGGATTTTCTGCACTGGAGTCATCAAGCTTGACAACACCCATGTTAATGAGCCTTTCAACAAGCTTTTTAAAGACAATGCAATTTTCTATCAAATGTCCCCCAATTCCCGCATGATAATCACATTGTGCATTCGCATCATACCACTTGGGGTACGAAGGTTGCAGGGGCTTTGAGTAAAAAGGGGAGACAATGCGCACATCGAATAAGCGTTGATACAGCTCTTTGTACAACATCGGAATTGGTGTGAACTGGAGCTTCTCAATACTTGGTTTCACTCCAGATTCTTGTCTCAATGAACCTTGTTGACTAGTGACCCCTTTACCTGTATAACTTGCTGACCTTGAATAAGCTATGTTATTCATCTCATCTTCTTTTCTCCTTGAGACTAATTTTTTGTTCCTCTCTCCACCCTCTATTCTTCCATTTCTGATGGCGTTTTCGATCATTTCACCATTCATGATTATATCTGAAAAACTCTTTGAAGCACTTCCCAACATGTGAGTGATGAACAGGGCCTTCAATGTGTTGATAAAGAGCATTGTCGTCTCTTTCTCCAAGAGGGTGGCTGAACCTGGACTGCAACCTCCCTCCACTTCTGTGCTTACTGCCTAAAACTTTCACTTGGCTTCTTTTCCATGTTTTGCAAGGTGATTCTATCAAGAACCATATCTGTCACATGACCGTATTGCCTCATGAATGCTTGTGCTAGGTCCCTCTATGAACTAATCTCAATACGGCTCAATTGATTGTACCATTTAGACGCTGCCCCTACCAAACTATCTTGGAAGCAGTGTACTAGCAGTTGATCATTATTGACGTAGCCGGTCATCCTCCTGCAGAACATGGTGAGGTGAGCCTCAGGGAAACTAGTTTAATTGTATTTCTCAAATTCAGAAATCTTAAACTTGTGAGGGAGTACTAATTTAGATCTTTTGCATCAATTCCATGGTGACTATCGGTACTTTCCAAGGCTTTCAATTTTTCCTCCAACCATTTACACCTATCTTCCCACTGTTTTGGCAATTCTGTATTCGTCTTTCCTTCCTCAGCTGCTTCATCGAAATCTGAGACAGCAAGATTAACCAGATTATCACTAGGGTTAGGACCTGATCCGGCCAAAAAGTTTATCAGTGATGAAACATCGGTTTGAATCCTCTATGGCTCAATGGAAATAGAGGATCTTCACGGAGGTACCTCGGTCTGAATCTACGCATGCAGAGGCGTAAGGCCTAGAGGATAGATAGGTTTATCCTTGTATTCTCCTTCATCATTTACCATAGGGCCTTTCCCCTTATTTATTCCTTTTAGTAATTACGTTAGCTCAGTCATCATGTCCTTTTGAGACTCCCGCATCCTTTCTGTCATGTCTTGTTGAATTTTTTCCAATTGCTCATTCATTTATTTCTGTAGCTGATCTTGCATTTCTTTTTGCATTTGCTCCAATTTTTCTAATCTTTGATCTATTTCTTTGGCTTTGCAACGAGTACCGTAAGGATGTTTGGTTGATTGGTTTTCCAGATTAGCTGAAACAAATTTACTCATTTAGACTCTTTCAATGGATTTTAATGCATACGATGCAGATGTATGAAATGCATGCCTACAGAGACGTTGATTCTGATTCAATTACATTTAGGAAACTTTTCTAGAAAGCAAATTCGTTTACATAAAACGGATACATGTATGGCCTCACCCTCATATTCCAAGAAACAACATCGATCTTTTTCTTCATGCGCATGTTTGAGATAATCTCACCAATTTCTACTAGACGCCATGGCTAGCTCCTTTTTTTGATCTTGGTCGCGATCCATCACCTGCCCATCTTCATAAAGCTCATCAGCTTCTTTAAGGGAGTTGGAACGTCGAAGGCTCTTAGACAATCACCTGGAATCCTCAGGCTACGGAGCAAGGTCACAAACTCTTCCATGTGTTTTTTCAGAATATATTAAGGTAGCCGTATTGTTTTCCACTTTATCAAGGAATCCGTATTCCATGACAAGCTTTCTAATTTAGTAATTGGACTTGAATCAATATCTCTTTCCTAAGATGCAAATGCAATGCAATCACAGTCAAAACACAACAAAGGGGTTAGTACAAAACAGAAGTAAACAAGGAAAACAGAAAGTACCTAATCATGTAACCACTAGGGATTTGGAGTGGCTCTACCTAGGTTAAGTTCCTAAGTCCACTATATGACGTTTGGTTCTAAAGTCAAGCTACCCGAACCAGCAGATTCCTCGATCCTCACCCATTATAGGCTCATACAGACCAAGTTCGGTTCAGGGGAATACATTTCCCTATGGCTGCACGGAGATGAAAATCTCACGAAGACATAGGTACGGATGTACTCTGAAAGTGATCCACTATCCTGCACGGAGGTGAAAGCCTCACGAAGGAGTAGCTTCTCACTCCCACTTAAAAGGGTAAGACCAAAATAGCCTTTATGCAATATGATGCCAAAATATAGAGCTCAATTTACAGTAATCATACAAATAAATGCAAAGAGAGGATCGTAATTTTTTCAAACCCAATTTTTTATTTTTCAACAAGAAGACAGAAAACAATCAATTTTACGGCTTGACTCTCTAAGTGTCCCCAGTGGAGTCGCCAAACTGTTGAAACCATTTTTAAATTTGAAAAAACGGGGATCGACTTTAAAAATAAAATGAGAGTCGCCACCAATCCTTTTTATTGAGGTGTGATCGAATCACCTAGAAAATAATTTTAGGTCTGCGAATTTTGATAAAACAGGTTCGGGAGTCGGTTACGCACGAGGAAGGGTTAGCACCCTCATAACGCCCAAAATTGGTACCGAATTGATCACTTTATGTCCTAGCGTCGAAACTTTGAAAAGATTTTAAAACACGATCCTTTGAAAATAAAATTTGAGTAAAATGAATTGGACGATGAGATTCACTTATTTCAAAGAAATAAACCGTCAAACTCAGTAAGTTAGAGTGCAACATTTTAAATCCTCAAAATTAAATTTATCTCTTGACTTTAAAAACCTATGCATTTTAAGAAAGATATCTGATTATTTGGGTCAAATGAGAAAATCAAAACCCAGTAAGTTAAGGTTTGATTTCACAAAATTCCTAAATATCGAACATTGCCTTTATTTTTAAAATCCTCGTCTCAAGAAAATAACATGTCATATCCAATGCGTTAGGACACAACGTGTCGAATTCCCGAGAATGGGTTTTTATTTGAAATTTGTATGTTTGAAAAAAATTTAATTATTTAGATTTGACGAGGAAAATTGGAACCCAGTACGTTAGGACTCAATTCTCTCGAGGATTCCAAACTTCGAGTATTTTGAAGATTTTTGAATAAATTGGTTTTGATACTCAAATGGTATTAAGCATAATCTTTTAAACGAATAAAGTATGATGGAGCAATAATGTACATCGTGAAGTGATAATTCGTAAATTTAAATATACACTAATGTATGAAGAATAACCAAGTAAATAAGCAATACAATACATAGGGGCGATAATTTCATATCCCACATTGTACAACATTCAAAGATTAAACGAATCATTAACCAACTTCAAAGATCTACTACATGAATAATAATATTTAGATGAATTTTGAAACAAATGTTATGAAAATTAAGGTATGTAATAATATACATGTATTAATTTAAATAAGTAATGCATAGGGATTGAAAAACTTTATAAAAATAATTATCTATATAATAATATGTAAAAGTTGAAATATACAAAATATGGACGAAGATATATATTTTTTAAAAATAATTATGTACACATATATAATAATATTACGTTTAAAAAAACTTTTATACAAATAAAAATATATAATGAGTGAAATTAAAGAAAAATATTATAGAATAAAAATATTAAAGAATGTATATATGATATAACGAATTTACATAAAAAAAATGATTAATCAAAGTGATAATGAATATACAACAAGACATAATACAAAATAAATTTTAAAATAATAGTATATAATATATTTTTTTTAAAATGTATGATAAATTAAAAATAATAATTAAAAATAATAATATATCTTAAAATTATATTAAATAACTTAAAAACAATGTCAAACGGATGTTAAAATACACTATAAATAAATTTAAAATAGATACCAATCCAATTTAATTATGCTATTAGAAACTAAATTTCAATTGAAACTTAATTTAAAGTATAATAATAATAATAATAATAATAATAATAATAATAATAATAATAATAATAATAATAATAAAAGGTTTAGTTGTCGTAAAAACAATAAACATTTACTAAATTAAATGAAATACTAAAGAATAAGAATAATAAAAAAGTAATCGCATTAAAATTACAACATTCAAAGGACTAAATTTACAATCAATTCCAAACTAATGACTAAAGTAACAATTAAATGCACAACTTCAAGAATCCAAATCCAGAGAACAAAAACGCCACTGTTTGATCTTGGACCAAAATGAAATCAGAATAAAAAATGCGGCACAAATTAAAGCAATTGAAGAAAATCAAATTGAAACTATATAGAACACATAGGGACTCATCGCGCAAATAAACCAATGATATGAAACGCGCGGATCCTTCCCTCGGGTCGGGTCACCGCGCGGGTCAAGGGCCACCAAACGGTGCCGTTTTGATTGCATTGTATTGGTTCTGAACGGTGACGTTTTTAACTCCTGCTTTAAACTAAAATAAACCCTAACAAACCTATCATTTTTATTAAGATAAAACCTAAACTAAAATAAACTCTGCGTCGTTCTGCAGATGACCGACCGGGAAAGGCCTCCGAACCCTCGCTCATGCTCCGATTACAACGGCGAGAATAGGGATTCAGCCTCAAGGTTACTCTCCTTCCCCCATCTCTTTCTTCTATTCTTTGCGTACGTATACAAAAAAGGGAAGAATGAATCGAAAATGAGAAAAAGGAAAAGGAAGATGAACGCTCCGATTTACCACAAACTTTGTTTTTGCATTTTCAGTCTCCCTTTTCTCTTCTTATTGCTATATGTATACAAAAAAAAAGAACCACACCAAAACGAAAATAAGAAGAAAAGAACCACCTTCAAAAAAACTGATCTTTGGTTTTTGATTTATTTCTTTGATACCGAATGCGTAACCCCTTACAAATTCTGTTTAATGGCTTTATAAAGCCGAAAATACAGAATAAAAATCAAAGAAATGACACTTCTTAAATATTTATAAAAATATTTATAGCTTGTTTTATAGAAACGAGGTCCCGATACCTCATTTTCTAAAACCATTTGAACTTAATAAATCACTTATATAACATAATTTATCAAATAAAAAACCTTTTTAAAACCATATTTGACTCGTAAGTATTAAATAATAATATTTACGAACTTACTCCTCGGATTTACTGGCCTCAAAACCATTGAAAAATGGGCTGTTACAGCCCTATAGCTCGTTTTTAGCTAAATTACAATATAACCACATATATTATTTATTTAAATTCACATAGATACAAATTTGGCTCAATAGTATTAAATTTTACATTATCTGAATTATTTACTAACTTGTGATTTGTAACCCCTATTAACCTAATTTGAACTCGGACGGATACTCGGATTGCCCAACCAACGCACCAAACTAGCATCGAAATATCTCACCAAATAAACCGAAATAAGGTAAACTTGCACATATGTGCATATTGGTGTTCGAAGTGCATCCTGGCACACAAAGAACATAATCTCATACTGAATCCAATCTTATGACATGCCAACTATATCCAACACAGCCCGAATAGCTAATTGGGTACCATATTCAACTCATTACAATTTAGTACAATTACCATTTATCAAACATATTCACTATCATAACTCATTTCATTAACATATCATGTCTAATTCATGTCATTCAATATATATTTTCGCTCAATTCCATAACACATATCATAGTTCAATCAATTCATACTATTTTACATTTTATTCACTTTAGCCCTCTATTCTGGCAATTCACATTCAAGCTCAATCCAATAGTTTAATTTATCATTAAATACTCACCTTGACTCTTGAATATGAAAATAAAATGAAAATGCAATCAATTAAAATGTCCTTAAATCGTAAATGTACAAACCGAGATTTTGCAGGTCACTCATAGACCATTTTCGCTTTTTCTTTCCCTCTCGGTGATTTCATGTTCTCATTAGCTACAAAAAAATTATAAAAATATCATATTATCAAATTCCAGCCAAATTAGAATCAAAAAAAAATTCACGTATTTTTAATTTATTTAATTTAGTCCCTAAAATCGAGACAAACATAACTTTCAATTTAGAGTATCGGATTAGAATCCAATTTCACAAAAACTCATTAAGGACCCTTTATTTTTTATCCTTACAAAAATTAATCAAAATATTGCATTTTATTCAATGTGGTCCCTAATGTACGAAATTAATAACTAAGATTTACAAGTTAGTCCTTTTCATAAACTAAGTTTAATTCCTAGCAATTTAACCCCTAAATCATTCAATTCTCAACTATGCAAACTTTCTAAAACGCTAACAATTTTACAAATTGGAACATGGGCTAGCTAAATCAAGCTCCCATGATTCAATTTCCATAAAAATCAAAGAAAAAATGGCTAGGGACTTGCTGGAAATTAAGGTTAAAAAGCTTGAAACCCTACAATAGCGTCCTCCCCTTTTTGTTTCGAATTTTTGAGCAATTGGAGAAGATGAAATTCATATCTCCTCTCATTATTTCATATATATACTTGATTAAAAGCTAATTAGTTTTATTAATTAGGTTTTAGTTAATTTAAACCTTAATTACATGAACTAATTAACATCCATCATGTCGTCCACTAACATATATTTAAAATAGGTCTATTTTCTATTTTGGTCATTTGGTCAATTACTATTTAAGTCCCCAACTCTTAATCTAATTAAAAATTTATAGCTATTAAACATTTACAATTTAGTCCCTGAGCCATAATTACTCACAATTTTGGTTAAATCACTTAATGAATTTTCAATTCAACAATATAATAACTCCATAAATATATTTATTACATATTTACAAACTCGATTTACAAAAATGGGGTATCGAAACTGCCTTTTCTAACACATAACCTAATATTGACCTTTCAATAACTTTTTCAAACTTTGACAGTTTTTCAAACTAGTCCCTTAGTTAGCTAGATTAAGCTACAACGATCTGAAAAACATAAAATTTATGAAAAACCGACTAAATAAATGCTTACATGCAAGGTGAACACTTGACAGAACCTTTGAGCTCTATAAACAATAGTGTTTCGGTGGGAGAAAGCAAGAAAAAAACAAGATGTTGCCTTTGTTTTGTTTTTAACTAATAATATTAATTTCCACTTAAGTTTAATTATTATAATTTAAACATTATTTTAATTTAGAAACTACCATTTACCATCTATTAAAAATAGTTATGGCATATTTTCCATTTAAAACCATCCACTTGTTCATTTAGACCTATTTAATCCATATAAACTAATAGTGATTAACTTTTGTAGTTTTTATGATTTAGTCCTTTTTCCTTAATTAACTATCCAAACGTCAAAATTATCAAACCAAACTTTAATACGACACTCTAATAAACTTGTAAATATTAAATAAATAATACTTACTGACTCACTAGTCGAAATTGTAGTTTTAAAACCACTATTTCTAGCACCACTAAAAACAGATTGCTATATATAATTCCACCCTTAATGCGCATTTTTAACTCCTAATTTGTTTGACACAAAAACATAAATTTATTTAAATGTAAAAAATTATTAAAGACACAAAATAACATAAAAAAATTCAAATCAACTAAAAAATAAAATACATATTAAATACCTAAAATACAAATTGACACTAAATGACTCAATTCCACTTAAAACATGCTAAAATGTGTGTGAAAGGACAAAAAATGTGCATATCAAATTACGATGTATCAAATCCCCCACACTTACACTTTTTCTTGTCCTCAAGTAAAACCAAATCTAAATACAAACACACACACCCAAACATTATGTTTCGATTAAACAATTATGAATATTAACAAGTACTAACAAGATGTACCCCAATCAAAATCAAAATTTGGAGATAAACATAATATACACATGGACTCAAAGTTACATATTATGGAACAAAAAGAAGTTCTATCAGTTACTAACAACTGTGCACTAGATGCTTTAATGAAAATATGACATGCTCGCGAATTTCATCCAAATGCAACTTCACAATTGATGATTATACTCAAAGTTTTAAAATTATCATTCAATAGGTTTCTTGTGAAGATGAAGAACAAAGTCTTCCTTGATGCTGCTTGTTTCATCAAAACGCAACATCATAATTTATTATTATGCTTCTTGATGCTAAAATTTGTTAATTATTTTTTAAGTGAAGTTTATTGAGTTAATGAGAATATGCTAAGGGGAGCTGAGGTTTATTAACGATTATACCTTCCTGCATTATGTATGTTTTGTTCAACAAATTGCCAAAGGAAAATTGTTGAAAAATATGGAACCAATAAATTTAGTGCCAAGGAAATGTTCATTCCCTTACAATTGAGTTGTTTAAGATAGTTTCCATATTTGAGATGTTGGTAATTTATTGAACGGTTTATATGTGTTGTGCTAATTATATGGATGATATCTAGCCCATTGTTCAAGATCATATCACTTGGGAAAACATATTTTGGAGATTAGATCGGATAAAATCACTCTTATCTAATCCTTTGAATCAAGAAAGTTGGATTGGATTGAATCATTAAAGTCTTAGCTGACAAGAATCCTTGTTTATTATTATTCTATTTTATTCAACTTATAATGTGGTTGTTTTATAGGGATTGTGATAGATCTCTATGCTAGTAGTCTCGGGCAACTTTATATAATTGAAAGACTTGTATAGATTTATGTACCTTGAATTGAGAGCACTAAATTTGTTCCGATAAAGGACTTTTATTGGAGTGCAATTTGATAGTAAAATTGTTCATGTTGTGGTTTTACTTGCTGAGTTCACATGGGTGAACTTAGTGGCGAGAGTATCGATCTTCAAGGTGCAAATGTGAGGAAAATTATCACGGGGAGTGTGATAGATTAGGATCACTTGGTATAAGTGTTGAAGATAGTGAACATTTCTCATTGAGCTAAGCTCTACAAACGTAGGGAAATTAAACTGCGTAAATAATTATTGTGTATTTTGTTTGTTTACTGTTTATAGTTTGGTGCCAAAGAAGTGCACACTTCCCTGTCACTCATTCCAAGAACTTTGTTAGTTTGCTAACAGTGGTTTTGTAACAACCCTTACCCGAGACCGTTGCCGGAGTCGAGCTCGAGGCATTCCTTTACTTGTCTTACTAGTTTGGGACATAAAAAGTTACTTTTGAAATCAATTTCCACATATACAGCAAAACTGTCCACTCGCGCAGCAGTTACTAAATCATTTATAAATTGAGCTACAGAACTCGAAATCTAAATCTGTAAATTTTCCCTAAAACTAGACTCATATACATTTTTACCATAAAATTTTTACAATTTTTTGTTCAGCCAATTAGTACATTTTATTAGTTAAAGTCTCTCCTATTTCACCATTTGACTATTCTAACCTCTTGTTACTAAAAATAAATTTTATCATTATAGGATTTGCATATGGTCCTCTCACTTGTTCCCAAAGAAAACAGACTCAATAAGGAATCTATACATATAAATTAAAACTCATAAATATTTTTTTTACAATTTTTAATGATTTTCTAAACTCGGAACAAGGAACTCCAAAAATAGTTTTGACCCTGTTTCACTAAAATTCACATATCTTAAAATATAAATTTCCTTTTCCGACACCATTATTTTTCTATGAAAATAGACTCAACAAGATTTAATTTCATATATCATTCACCCTCTAATTCTTTTTATACCATCCTAGGTTATTTTTCAAAATCACGTCACTGTGCTGCCTGAATTATATTTCTTTGCAAAATTTTACCCTTTCATGATTTCCATGCATAATTTATCACCTAGACTTTTATAACAACAAACTCCTTCATACTTAACCGTTTTAATAACCGTTCATCAACAAATACTTACACATAATTCTTTAGCAAAATAATAATTACAAACAAGCAAAATAACTAAATCCCTATACATGCCATGACTAAAACGTGTTTCATCATAAAATATTGAGTAGTTGTTCTTGATAGTGTGGACGATCTCCGACTTCTTTAGGATCCCTGAAGCAGCTTTGCAATACTATAAGAGAAAGAAAAATAAAAGAAGTAAGCATTAAGCTTAGTAAGTTTACTAGCAAATAAATAACAACATTCAACATAAATGATTATACTCGAATGTCAAGGTCTCTAATTTACTCTTTAATTAATCTCATTCTCATTCTCTTGCTTGTTTACTTAATTAACTCGTGATTATAACTTACTCTTCCTTTGTGGAAACGTTGAGTATCAATTGATAATATCATAAGTTCTTAACTCTTATAACTTACCTGAGCTTGCCATTTAAGCTTTTAACTGAATTTTCATGAACATGATTTGTTTACTAGCCCGTTGAGCTACATTGGAATAATAAGGATACTCGAGTCTCTTCTGATAATAACATGCCAAAGCCATATCCCAGACATGGTCTTATATGGGATGTTCTCATATCGGTGCTCATGCCATGTCCCAGACATAGTCTTACGGGGGACCTCTCATCTTGGTGCCAACACTATGTCCTAAACATGGTCTTACATGGGACCTCTCATCTCGGTGCCAACGCCATGTCCCAGACATGGTCTTACATGGGACCACTCATCTCGGCGCCAATTCCATGTCCCAGACATGGTCTTACATGGGACCTCTTTACCCAAATGTCATGACATTTGTATCCAAAACATTCCTCATGTTTCAACAGGCCTTTTAACACTAATTCTCTGTCATCTCATACTTGAGTTAACATTAGATATTTTCATGAAATAAATACATAATTGATGAAAAATAACAGCATTAATTGTAATTATCAAAATATTGCATTTATTTACCATAAACTTACCTCGGTACAAAATATAGCCCAATTCACCAACTTAGTCTTCAACTTTATTCTTCCCTTTGTCTAACCTTGAGTTTCGTTCTTCTTGATCTAAAATAGCAAATTTAACTCATTTAATACTCACATTTATCAAAACAGTCCTCGACTCTAAATTTTTCAAAATTATGATTTTGCCCCTAAACTTTTACATAATTACATTTTTCCCCAAGGCTCGGAAATTAAACTTCATCTCTTATTCTTATGTTCTATAACATGCTGAACATTTTTATCTTCTATGACAACATCAAATTCTCACTTTAACATGTACTTGTGAACATTAGGTATTTTACCGATTATGGAGTTTTACTCGTTTTCGCTTAAAATCGACTAGCAAAAATTGTTTAACATAATTTCTAGCTTCATATTCTACCTTAAAACGTCAAAATAAACACTTTTCACCTATGGGTATTTTTCCAAATATAAACCCTAGGTTAAATTATTGCTAGAATAAGCTAAATTAAGCTATCGGGATCTCAAAAACGTAAAAAAACATTAAAAACGGGCTTGGGATCACTTACTATAGAGCTTGGAAGCTTGAAAACCCTAACTATGGCTTCTCCCCTTGCTAAATTCGGCCTAATGAAGAAGATGATCAAAAATTGGCTTTTAATTTTGTTTTTAATTCATTTTAATAACTTAAATGACTAAAATGCCCTTAATAAAAAACTTTGGAAACATGCCTAACCATGTCCATTTTTGTCCACCAACTTAACCAATGGCCTAATTACCATATAAAGACCTCCAACTTAAAATTTCATAACAATTGGACACCTCTAACATATAGAACTCAACTTTTGCACTTTTTATAATTTAGTCCTTTTGACTAAATTGAGTGCCCAAACGTCAAAATTTTTGAACAAAATTTTCACGAAATATTTAGGTGAAATTTTAGGCCATAAATATATAATAAAAATAAAATTTTCCTCATCGAATTTGTAGTCCCGAAACCACTGTTCCGATAACCTTAAATTTGGGCCATTACAGGTTTCAAATCTTCAAGTTGCCTTTGAGTATTAACTAGGAGTCTAGATTTTGTTATACAATAATAGGAGTAAGGATGAACAATTTGAATTTGTGTCAGATGGGCGTCTGACAAAAGCAACCACCGCTCCATACAAGTAAAGATAGGAGGCCACATCTTTGTTTTTAAAGGTTAGGTGTTTATTATAATAATTGAAAATTGCTTTTTATTTCAAACTTTGATTTCTAATTAAAAGTAACTTTTTCAAATAAATATTTTTTTAAGCAAGGGTTTTAACTCAAATAAAAATTTAGTTTTTAGCTTTTGTAAAAGTGCTTTTGGCTTAAATTACTTTCTTATCATCATTAAAGACGTCCAACATATCTTCTACTTTACAACACATGTCTAAAATAGATATGTCTCTTTTCAAAAGTACTTTTTGATAAGGTTGAATCACTTTTTAGGGTTTGAATTTTTTTTTGTTTAAGTTAGACCATGAACTTTTCCTACATTGGGGCATAATATTTTTTTGTCCAAGTTAGGATCTAAGCTTGACAATTTTTAGTACATTAAGGCTAGAACATTTTTTTTGTCCAAGTTAATCATTGAAAATCCTAAAGCTTAGGCTCTAATGTGAGAATAATTGTCAAATACAAGCCAAAATATGAGAACATCTACCAAGTTTAAGGACTAAGTTGAACAAAAAAAAGTTTAAACTCTAATATGAAAATAATTACCTAATTTAAACCATAATATAAAAAATAATTCTAAATTTAAAGCATAAATCAATATATAATTAAAATCAAGCCGTAAATAATACTGTAATTCTTTTGATTACCATTATTTAAATTTTCAAAAACACTTTTTTATACTAGAGTTATGTTAAATGTTAAACGAGGCCCAACCCCATAAGTTGCTAAGCCTTGGCGTTGGAAGTACTATTTGTCAATTGGTGATTGGATAACACATCGGCTAATCCTCTTCCTCACGATAACGTTAAAACATCCTGCAGATATTTACCAAAAAACCCTCTCTTCAATGTAAAGCCAACCTCAAATGGGAATATTTTATTACTTATAACGTGGCACCACTATTTCACAGTTTCAAGATCCGTTCCTCCATCATTGTTGGACATTTTATTTTAATAATAATAAAGTTAATTTGTTTCATTGAAAATGATATTCGAAGAATATTTTTATATTTTTTGGGTTTATTTTATGAAAAATAGTTTAGTTAACGGATAATGACTCAGAGATCAATATAAAATAAGTCTTTTTTCTTATAAAATGATTTACACTTTAGAAAAATATAAGTCATTTTCCGGAAAATAATTAGTTTTATTTTTATATAAAAATTAATTTAAATTAAGCTTAATATTATTATATTAATAATAAATTTTAATTTTAATTTTTAAAATCATTTAAATTCAATAAAAACATACATATTTAATTATCTATATCTAATCATATAATTTATCATTCTAATAAATTATTTAATATTTCAATTTTTAATAATAAATTTTAAAAATAATAATTTTAAATAATATTCTTCATATATTATTGAAAAATATTCAATATTAGTATTTTAATAATAAATATTAATTACAATTATAAATATATTAATAATAAATATTTTGTAGTATAAAGGTTAAAATATGCCATAAGTCTATGTGCTCTTCACAAATTTTTGAATTTAGTCCCTATACTTTTATTTTCAAAAATTTAGTCCATCTACTTTTTAGATTTAAAAATAAAGTCCAATTGTTAACATTGTTAAATTTTTTTTGTCAATTTTATTGATGTCACATTTTTAAATAAAAAATACTCGGTATTCATGTAACTAAAAAATAACGTTATAATGAACATGAATTTAACTAAATATTTTTAATAATGGTAATAGTTGAACCTGAATTTTGATATATAAAAGTAGGACTAACCCAAAGATAAAAGTACATGGACTAAATTTCAAATGGACGAAAAGTGCAGGAACTTATGACATTTTTTAACCTAGTATAAAAATATGAATATTTTAATTATATAAATATGAGTATTTGTTTAAATAATGTTTAGCTCATTTATCCCTTACAATTCTAATGTGTCAATATATACTCTCATATATTTAATATATGTAATTTAAATTAAGTTGTAATTAAAAATTATTTATTATTAAGTTTATATATGACATTGATTATTAAAAAATATTTTCTTATTATAAAATAAATTTCGATTGTTAAACGGAAATTGCACTATAATATTTTATAAAAATATATTTATGTCGTGTTTATTTTACAAAGAACAATATAAAATATAAATTTATAAAAATAAAATAAATTCAATTAAACAATGAAAGAAATCAGAAAATCTCAAATGTATATTTGTTTAATTGTGAAATATTTTCAAAAAATCTACCAAACAATAAAAAATTATTTTATACAAATTCATCTAAATATTAAAAAATATATATTTTCAAAAAAAATTAATCACTTTTTAGACATTGTTTTTCAAAACTCATTTTCAATTAAACAAATAAAACCTAAATTACTGATAAGTTATCATATTTGTATAATAGATTCTGGAATTTTGAAGTACAAAAAATATTATCTTGGGATGCTCATATTGAAACCCCCGAAAAGAAATTTTTGATTGGGAGCAAGGAAATCAATTAAGTGTTCTATTTTACAAATTTCAGCAAATTGGCTTTTTTTTTTTTTAATTTGAATGAAAAGGTTGCACTGAATTTCATAAGATGAGAAACGAGAAAACAACATGACAGCATGTGAGTGGTATGGGGGCGTAGCGTATGATAAACCAACAAGTTGGAATATTAGACCAGATTCTAGGTTTATACATTTTGCAACTTGCAACTATATCTGTTTCTATTATCTTGACTTAAATAGATAGACGGATTTAAACTATATTTTTCTAATATTTTATTTTTAATATTGTATTAAAAAATATAATTGTGTAACTCTTTTCTACTCCAATATTAATTAGGGTGAATTATACTAAGATAGATTAAACTATTAGTAAATTTACATTTTGGTCATTTAATTTTTAAAATTATAAAATAATCATTAAATTATTTGAAAGTTTTTTTTAATCACTAAATTATTCAAAAAAAAATTATTTAAATTATCAGGTTGTTAAGGTTTTTTTTTTAAAGTTTAGCTAACAAGTTCCATGATTTGATGATTGGTACGATTGATTAGTACTCATCAATAAGTAAAAGATGATATCTTAGATTCAAGTCGAAAGTTGTTTGAATTTTAGTTAACAAATGTGATGTTCAAAATTATTTTATAAAAAAAATTGAATCGTAAAAAGAAGAAAAAGAAAACTTTCAATTAATGTGAATGATAGAAGTAACTGGTTTACTAGTAAAAAAGCGAAAATGTAGATGGACTTCCTGCTCTTGAAAATAGCAAAAGAGTTGAGAATGCTTTTCCTTTTATTTTCTTTTCCATCTCAGATTCCAATTCTACTGAACATTTTAGGTTGGAATCTGACTGGTAGATGAAGAGTAAAGGAAACCCCTTCCTCTAAGTAAAAGGATAATTTTTCACCCTTAAATATATATTTAAAAATAAATTTAATTTTCCGATAGTGTGCTTTATCCAAGTTCCAAAGGACTCGGCTGCCCCTTCGCTCTTTTATTCCTTTTTCTCATACAATATACATTGAAGGATCCAACAACACCGAAAGCCTCTTCTTTTTCAAATATAATTATCCAACCGTCATTCATGTTCTACCCTTTTGAATTATTAAACCATTTCCATCGTCTTTATAAACCCCCTCAACCTCTCTTCTTTTCTTCATCAATTCAATTTCCTCAACCCTTTCTCTCCAGCGACCCTTCTCAAATCTCCCATGGAATTAACCCTTCTTTTCCCCCTTTTCTTCTTCACCTTATCTTCTGCTACATACATATCCACTCTAACCTTAAACCAAAACCATCCATCATCATCATCAAGCTGGAGAAGCGATGATGAAGTGATGGGGTTGTACAAATCTTGGGTCATCCAACATGGCAAAGCTTACAATGGCATCGGTGAAGAAGAGAAAAGGTTCGAAATCTTTAAGGATAACTTGAGATTCATTGATGAACATAACTCTAACAACAACACTACATATAAGCTTGGGTTGAACAAGTTTGCTGATTTAACCAACCAAGAGTACCGAGCCAAGTTCTTGGGCACCAGGACTGACCCTAGACGTCGACTCATGAAGTCCAAGATCCCCAGCTCACGTTACGCTCACCGTGCCGGCGATAACTTGCCGGATTCAGTAGACTGGAGAGATCATGGAGCTGTTAGTCCGGTCAAGGATCAAGGATCTTGTGGTGAGTGAATTTTTATGTAATTTCTAACTTCAAAATGAAAATAATTATATCCATGCACTTCTTTTTTTTAATTATTGAAGTATCCTAATCTAACATCAAATAAGAATATGAGATTACTTGTGACTTAAGGCTTCATGCTAATTTCATGATCCGTCCAAAAAACAAATTCATGATTTCTTTTCATTCTTTAATTTTCCTTTATCCTCTTATCAAAAACCGGACTACGGATTGGCGGCAGAATGGTAGTTATGAAAATGGAACGGTAGTTTGGTAGTTGGGGCTTTTTAAGTCACATTAAAACATTAGATTTTTTTTTACATTTACTTTTTACAGGGAAAATTATCATACGTTATCTATTATAAATACACATTAGATTTATGAAATGTGAATAAAAAAATAATGTGATAAATATATTTATTAAAATTTTATAAAATATAATTGATATTTTACTTACAACGATCATGTATTGTGTTTCAGGTTTAAATCTTATTTTTATTTATTGTATAAAAGGATAAAAACACCCACATAATATATAACTTAAGGAATTTTAATAATTTCATAAAGGAGTTGGTGTATCAACTGATAAAACAATTAAAATTAGTGTATATATAAATTTCACAAATAAAGCTAAAAACCAATTAAAAAGCTAAAATACTAAGGATTTTGCTACTTTATTTAGAGGAGTCTTCATACTTCCATTACATACAAATGAACTCATAAACTTTAATTTTAGTAAATAAGTGCTTAATGGATCTGAATAAGCTTTTAGTTTTTTTTTTATACTTACTTTAATAAATTAAGTGCAAATAAAGGAATAATGACTACCAAAAATACAAAAAATTGGTTACAAAATCTCAATTTAACCCCGCCCTGTTATCATCTATTTTTTTCTCTTCGATCAGGAAGTTGTTGGGCATTCTCAACAATTGCAACAGTGGAAGGCATAAACAAAATCGTGTCCGGTGAACTAGTCTCTCTATCGGAACAAGAACTAGTCGACTGTGACCGATCCTATGATGCCGGTTGCAATGGTGGCCTAATGGACTATGCCTTCCAATTCATTATGGACAATGGTGGCATTGACACTGAAAAGGATTATCCTTACCTTGGCTTCAATAACCAATGTGATCCAACAAAAGTCAGTTCTCAATGCTTAAATCCTACCACCACAGTAATCTTGCATTTTGTTTATGGTTATGGATTTTGATGCCTTTTTTTTCTTTTTCTGACAGAAAAACGCTAAGGTTGTTAGCATTGATGGGTATGAGGATGTTCCAAATAACGAGAATGCTTTAAAAAAGGCCGTCGCACATCAGCCTGTGAGTATCGCCATTGAAGCTGGTGGTAGAGCTTTCCAACTCTATGAATCAGTAAGTTCACCTATTTTTCTCATGCAAAATAGCACTCTGTACAAGAATTAGAGTGTTTTACCATTTGTCATTGTTTGAACATATTTCCAGGGAGTTTTTAATGGTGAATGCGGGTTAGCTTTAGACCACGGTGTGGTTGCGGTCGGCTATGGCACCGATGATAACGGTCAAGACTACTGGATTGTGAGGAATTCATGGGGCAGCAATTGGGGTGAAAATGGATATATAAGAATGGAGCGTAACATCAATGCTAATACCGGAAAGTGTGGTATTGCAATGGAGGCTTCCTATCCTGTTAAGAATGGGGCAAATATCATCCAACCTTACCATAATGAAAGCACTGAGAATATCAGCAGTGCTTGAATTCATTGTTACAGTTTGCAGTTCTTGAGTTAAAAATGTCTCACCTGCTCTGTTTTAGGCCATTGGAGAAGACAATCAGCGACTCCCAGATGCAAATAATGATGCTGGGATTTTATCATGGTTATATATATATATTTACAATTCATCAAAAACAACAACTGGGAAACTGGTATTGTTGTGATTTTTGATTCATGAAATTTCAATTCATGTATGTTATCTTTATTTGTCAAGTACTCTCTAGCAATTAGATTAACTAAGACAAATTCAACTTCAGAACTAATTTTGATGTTATACCAACTGCACTGCTTGACTGGTATTATATTCTGCAAAATACATTTGATGAAAGATATACCGTACAGACGACAAGAAATGTTGGATTTTCCTTCCGTGTAAAGCAATTTTAGCAATATAACTTGGGTTTCTCTAAGCAAAAACTTCTCTGCTACATCCGGAAGCTAATCCAGTAAAAAGCTGGATGAAATGAACAAATATGCGATGTACGATCGATGATCATTTAGAGAGAACTTGTATTAGCAGAGCCATTAGTATAGGATATTCAGCTATAAAAACAAAATTCATGGGAAAAGAGAAAAGGAAACAGTTTGTTATATGTGATGGATGTAATACTATTGGTGTTTCAAATTGAGAGAAAAATAAAAGAACAAAAGAAGAAAGTGCTGAAACTGTTTTCAATCTATATTCAGTCAAAACATTACAACTTTTATTCAAAAATTTCACCTAACACTACACTTCTTGAAACTTACAAAAAAAAAAAAAAGCAAAAGCAACTTGTACACTAAGTGAATCAACAAAACATGTCAATCAACACTTGTAAATGTAAGTGCATAAACTGAACATTACTTGTACACTAAGTAAAGTCATTCCCTTTACTCACCACCGAATAGGCACTGAATAGGATCCTTTTTTCCCTTTTCAATTTTTACACTCCTCCTTCGTTCTTTCTTCTTCTTTTTTTTTCTATTCCTCAGTCGATATTACCTTCACCTTCAGTTCCTCCTAGACGGTTGGCCATGAAGCTATGGAGGTTGCCAAGACGGTTCTCGAAGTCGCCAACGTCTCTTGGACCGCCATGGAATGTTGCCACCACCATCACAACCCCGATGATGATTCTCATAAAAACCATGACGCTTTCAAGCTCGAAAAAGAATTAGAAACCCTAAAATTTGAAAATCAACAATCTCAAGAATCTTGTAACACCCCTAACTTGTCTCCGTCATCATATTAGAGTTACAGAGTATTAACGTACAAATGGAAACATTTAAACTTAATACCATTCAATAATTTGATCATATCATAAACCATTCATATACATGCATATTGTCCCTAAATCCAGCCTCAAGGCCCTAAAAATCGGTACCAATTGGAAACAATTTGAAAAGTTTAGGAAAAAGATGCAAAATATGAAAAACAGAGGTCATACAGCCGTGTGCCTCACATGGCTGAGACACACGCTTGTGTCTCAGCCAGTGTAACCTTCAAACTAGGGACACACGGCCATGTCCCAGCCTATATCCTCACCCGTGTAACTCTTTGAGTAAGGTCACACGCCCGTGTACCAGGCTGTGTAACTCTTTGAGTTATCTCACACGCCCATGTGTCAGGCCATGTAACTCACTGACTTGCATACAAAATAACTCGACACGGCTGTGTGCCCCACACGCTGAGTCACACACCCGTGTCTCAGGCTGTATGGACCCAAAATTTACCTAAAAGCAAGTCATTTCACAAGAAATTTCACTCTTAACAAATCTAACCATTTGAGCATACACCTAAGGGACTTAAACAACATTCACCAGTAAATAAGCATGCCATTTAACACCCTAAAATCAACCAATCAATGTGCCATTCAAAGACACCACAATTATATCAAAACATCAACTATCAAAACATATCAATGTTGCTTCATTTCATGCATTGTAACCTAGTCCAAACATATACCAAAACATACCATAAGTACTCATTTTCATGCCATTCTAATTACACCAAAAAGAACCTATTTACAAGTATGTTAAAATACCTAATAACATAGTTTAGTAAAGTATCAAAGTGTACCAAACCAACACATTTAGCCACATATACATGCCACTACCCTAAGAGATACAAAAACTACCAACTTCAATGGATAGTGTGAGCCGATTGATTGATCCTTCCAAGATTTCAGTAATAGTTATCTACAAAACAATCCACAAGAACTGGTAAGTTTACATAACTTAGTAAATACATAGTTTAACATTTAATCTAATACAATTAGACACAATTCATATACTATTTGATTTCAGGTTTATCAGAGTAATATCAAGGTACGTAAATACATTTAGGGGTACCGAAGTAAAAACAGGGGCACATATGTCCAATTAAGGGTACCAAAGTACGAACAGGGGCACGTATGAGCACTATCAAAGATCATCCCAAATCGGAAAATATGTGTTGGATCTGATAAATCGAAAAAGACATGTTTGGATTTCTTGTAGACTACCCATACCAAGAAGGCTATCGAAATCAATTTCAAGAGGTATGCTAGAAGCCAAAACAATTTTTTTCTCTAAACTCTTTATATTTTACCTTAATTTCTTGAACCTCTTCATCCTCATCATCTAATTCATCTTCTTATATGACTATTTCACTACCACTCACTTCTACCTCATTTTTTAACCCATGAAACACACTAATGTTGACTTCATTAACCCCACTAGGCCCACCTACATACTTACTCCCACCTTCCTCTACCTCCATATTATATGTCCCAAAAAAACCTCTTGTATCATTACTATCACTTCCCCCAAAGTTCAAATCACTTATTTTGTCCATCTATGCAAAATATAACAATAACAACAACTTAATTAATTTCAATCATGTTTAATTTTTCAAATATAAATTATTTCTATTTTTTATCTCATTGCTTATATTTATTTTCAAAAATTGTATTGAGCCCATAGATGGAACACATATAAAAATATGCATTTTGCCTTCATGTCAAATACCTTATATTGGAAAGAAATGTGAACCAACTCAAAATATTATGACAGTTTGTGACTTCAACATGTGCTTTATTTTTACATTTCTTGGTTGACAAAAAACAACACATGACATTAATTTTTTTTTGTAAACACTTAAAAAGCAAGAATTAATATTTTCACATCCTCTACCAGGTTGAAGTTTATTTTTTTAATTAATCATTACATAAAAATAGTCTTTTATTATTATTATTTATAAACTTGATATTATGTTCTACTTTTTTGTAAAAAAAATATTATCTTGTGGATTCAAGATATCCACAAATGGCAGATTTTCTAGGACCATATAAGGGGGAACAATATCATTTACTTAATTTTCCCTAAGGTAATCATCGAGTATCTAGAAAAAAAAAGAAATCTTTAATCATGCCTATTCTTCATTACACTCTGCAATTGAACGAATATTTAGAGTGTGGAAAAGAATGGTCAATATTAAGAGATATTCCAAGTTATTCATACAAGAAGCAAGTTTTAATTGTTATTACAACAATGATTTTGCATAATTACATTCAAAGACATGCTTGGTCAAATGATGAGAATTTTCGACAATTTGATAATATACTTGACATGTCAATCTCTTTAAGCCATTATGATCGAAGTGAATCGAATTCTTCTAACAATGAATATGACCTTGAAATCGCGATGTTAAGAGAAACCATTACGACTAATTTAATGAATTCGTCATTGTAAAGAAATTTTGTATCATAACCTAATTTCTAATATTAATGAAACTTGTTATGTTTTATGTTATTATATATATATTGTAAAAAGTTATGGTTTAAGAGTCTAGAAAGCTCTCAAACTTTCAAAATAAAAAACAATTAAGCTCTTCTTCTTCTTCTTCTTCTTCTTCTTCTTCTTCTTCTTCTTCTTCTTCTTCTTGCAGTCAATTGAGCACTTATTTCAAAATGCATCAAAAAGACCCTCAAACTTCTTCAAAAAAGGCAATCAAGCCCCTGCTCTCTTTTTTTTCACTCAATTGAGTATTTGAGCTTTCAAAATGCATTAAAAAGACCCTCAAAATTTTTCAATAAAGCAATTAAATCCCTACTCTTATTAAAAATTAGAAAAATATTATAAAAATTAATAAATTTTAGAAAATTAATAAATATTAATAAAAATATAAAAAATTAAAAATTATTAAAAAAGGAATTTTTTTTATAAAAATCGTAAAAAATAAAAAAATTATAAAATTTTATAAAAATTATAAAATAAATTAAGGACCCCTAGTTTTTTTTTTCAATTAAAGTTATTACGTGTTGCAACACAGCATGACATGTGGTGAAAAATGATAAAAAAATAAAAATCAATAAAAGTTATAGAAAATTTATAAAATGCTTCTTTTGGTACGATAATTTTTATAAATTTTATTACGAATTTTATATTTATTTACCTTTTGCATAATTTTCTTACGACTTTATAAAAATTTATATATTTTTTTATATTTCTATATATTTTATAATTTTTTACATTTTTATAAAATTTTACAATTTTTTATATTTTTTACAATTTTTTTCTAATTTTTAATATTTGAATTATTTTATTAAAATTTAATAATATTTATATCTTTTATTGATTTTAATTTTTATTATCATTTTTTTCTAGTTTTTAATAAAAGCATGAACTTAATTGCTTTTTTTTTAAAAAAAGTTTGAGGGTTTTTTTTATGCATTTTAAAAATTCAAGTACCCAATTGAGTGGAAAAAAAAGGGGGACTTAATTGCTTTTTTTGAAAATGTTTGAAGTTTTATGTATTTTGAAAGTTCAAGTACCCAAATGAATGAAAAAAAAGTAGGAGATTAAATCTTTTTTTTTCTGAAAAAATTGAGAACTTTTTGCACCCTTAAACTAAAAATTATCTAGGTAAATACTTCAAAATTTGATTCAAATTTAATTTTATTATTTGTGAAAATAATATTTATCATTGGTACAAAAAAATAACTAATTATAAAATAATTATCATTTTATCTAGTAAATAATTTAAATGGATTATATAAATAATTAAAATATTTATACTAAAATACGGGAAGATGCTTTTTAATATTTTATTAAATGAATTTATAAATTTACATATTTTAATTTCGTAAAGGTAAAATAATTTTAAAAAATTCTATTATATATCATTTTCAATCTAATGTACTTAAAAATCATTTTTTATTTTCATCTCAATGCTATAAGTGCGTTTGAATCCAAACGCATACTTCATTATCGTTTTTAATCTCACTACTACAGTATCCAATCTCATTGTTGTTTGAATTCACTATTTTTAACCTCACCCAAATTAAATGTATCGCAGATTAATTCTTAGTCAATTCAATCCAAGCATACACATTGGAAGGCGAAAGGGAGGGGATTTCATTACCTGGATTCAAGTGCACATGCACAAGTTTGATGATCTCCTCCGGTAACACCGACAGTGAAGGTTAACTTTGATGCAAGCTTCAAGAGGGCTACAAAAGAGTTTAGTTCAGGTGTTGTGGTGAGAGACAGTGATGGTTTGGCTCTGGGATCTTGTGTTCACTTTGATCAGAACATTTCGGACCCTTTTGTTGTAGAGGCCCTCGCATGTGTCCATGTCATGTGCTCCGCTTTGGAGTTGGGCTTTTCTAATGTGTTGGCCAAGGGTAACTCCAAAACGGTGATTACTAAACTCATCTTAGAAAGAGAAGATGGATCCAATATTAGGCCACGTTTGGTTGGAGGGAATGGAATAGAGTTGTAATGGAATAGAGCTGCAATAACCATTTCAAGTTTTTTGTTCAATGGAATGAAAGAGAACTGTAATAGTATTATTCTGTTTGGTTGAATAGAATAGAATAGATGTTGTAATAGCATAAGGAAAAAGGTTTAAATTACCAAATTACCCTCAGCAGAATTTTTTGTTTGGTAAATGATTAATGTTATTGTTATTAAATTTTAATAAGATTATTATTAAATATAATTTAATAAATAGATAATAAATAATTTAGTCCGATTTTAACATAATTATTATTAAATACACTTTAGTAAAATAATATATAATCTAATAACATTCTTAATATAATTATTAATAATATTTAATAATAATTTTAGTATAATATTATAATTAAGAATATTTCAATGTCTAAAATATTTGCTTCAATCTAGCCTCTCACCTCGTCTCTTACAAACAAGTCACAATCATGAATATAGAAATGAGTTTTACATATTTTATTTTAATAGTCAATTTTAATAGAAGGCAATTTTTTTATGCTTTATTTTATCCTTTGTAATAACATGACAACAACAATTAATTATAAGATATACTCTTTAATAAATTAATTATTTAAAGCAATGTTCGGTAAAATAAAAACCTTCAAAGAATAAATGCTAATGATGCATTTTCTTAGCCCCTTCTTTAATGCTTTAGCTATTTTGAATAAATGCTAAAACCAGAAGGGAAAAAAGCGGAGTGAAAAAGAAAAAACATAGCAAAAGCAACAATCAAATTTTACTTCAATTAATACGACTTAAGACTACAACTATCTTTTTTTTTCTTTTTTTGGTGAAAAAACAATAACAACTAACTAATTACAGCCGAATGATCTGAAAAGTTAAAAGAGCCCCTAGACTACAACAATCTTTTCTTTCACAGTCAATCATGTTTTTGGTTTCTTCAGTGTAAGAGCAGCATATTCAATATTGGTCTCTAATGCTGTTAGAATTGTGTGACCCAAATTCTAAGAGATTGCTTGCAAGTCAAGCTAAACAAAAATATATTTTCTTTCTAGAAGATTTAGTATTTATTAGTATAATATATTTAGCATTTATTAGTATAGTTTATTTGACTTACTAATTTAGCCTATAAATAGGCTCCTTTACAATCTTAGAATTAAAGAGACACCCATTAGATTAGAACTCATAACACATTCAGAGAATTTTGTGTTTACGTTTGAGGGTTCTTTGTTTTTCGGGTTTTTGGGGTTTAGTTTTTATCTCCATCTTTTGTACTTTTCATTCTTTTGCCATTATAGTAAAATTATCTTTGCCCGTGGTTTTTTATCCTCTTTTGAGGGGTTTTTCCATGTTAAATTTGTGTGTTCATCTTCTCAATTTCTTCTACTATTTTTACTTGTTCGTTGCTTATTCGGGACGATCCTAACAAGTGGTATTAGAGCTAGTTTAACTTTCATAGATCAGCCCGGTCAGAGATGGCAGCAACAAGGTTTGAAATTGAGAAGTTCGATGGTGAGACAAATTTCAATCTGTGGCAAGTTCGGATGATGGCAATTCTAGTTCAAAATGGCTTGAAAAAGGTTGTTACAGGGAAAAAGCCTGAGAATCTAAATCAAACAAAATGGGAAGAGCTTGATGAAAAGGCATTGTCTGCAATCCAGTTGTGCCTCGCGAATACAGTATTGCAGGAGGTATTGATGGAGAAGACCTCATTCGCCTTGTGGAAAAGGTTAGAAACTCTTTATGCGACTAAGTCTCTGGCTAACCGTTTAATGTTGAAACAACGTCTATTTACGTTTCGCATGAACGAAGGTGAGCTTCTTAAAGATCACATCAGTCAATTCATTACTCTTTTAAATGATTTAAAGAACGTTGAGGTTCATATTGACGATGAAGATCAAGCTATGCTATTATTGTGCTCTTTACCCTCTTCATACAAGTCTTTCAGGGAGACCCTGATTTATGGCAGAGACAAACTCTCGTTCAAAGATGTGAAGGGTCATTTGTTGAGTAGAGACAAACTCGACAATGAGTTTGATTTGAATAGCAAAGCAGATAGACAAGCTTCCGTTTTGGTAGCATCAAAGAAACGAGACAAAAGGTGTCGCTATTGCAAAAAGTTAGGTCACGTCAAAGCAGATTGTTATAAACTGCGAAATAAAAGAGCTGCTGAGAGTAACGAGGAAGATGTAGCTGGTGCTAATTTGGTCGATGAAGGCGGTGATGATTTCTTGTTAGTGTCAACGAGCGATAACTCCAAGCTTACGTCTGAGTGGATCCTAGATTCAGGATGTTCTTTCCACATGTGTCCCAATAGAGAATGGTTCTCCACATACAGTTCAGTTGAAGGTGGAGTTGTGCACATGGGAAACGATTCATCTAGTAAAATAATCGGTATTGGTACTGTTAAAATTAGGATACACGATGGGACGATTAGGACACTCTCAGATGTCAGGTATGTACCTGATTTACGAAAGAATCTCATCTCCTTGAGTATTTTAGACTTGAAAGGATGCAGAATCAACATCGAGTCGAGCGACACTAAAGTATCTCATGGAGCTCTCGTTTTGTTAAAAGGTAAAAGAACCGGCAGTCTTTATATTCTGGAAGGTTCTACAGTGACCGGTGAAATCGGACGTCCCTCGTCCGTTACGGAGTCAAAGTCAACTCATTTGAAGCGGAGGCGACTTGGTCATAGGAGGGAAAAAGGTATGACCGTTTCGTTGAAGAGAGGTTCTCTTTTGGATGCAGGTTTTGAAAAGTTAGGGCACTGTATTCGTGAAAATCAACCCGGGTTAGTTTTGATTTGGCAGTGCACAAGTCGAAGGCTAGAAGTCTTCCAGCTTCTAAGCATAGATTCGACTCAGTTAATTCCCTGCATAGTTCAAGATAGGCCCGTAGCGGGTTTTGGCAAAGATGGCATTGAAAGAATTTGTGTCAAGGTGGAGATTGTTAGAATTGTGTGACCCAAATTCTAAGAGATTGCTTGCAAGTCAAGTTAAACAAAAATATATTTTCTTTCTAGAAGATTTAGTATTTATTAGTATAATATATTTAGCATTTATTAGTATAGTTTATTTGACTTACTAATTTAGCCTATAAATAGGCTCCTTTACAATCTTAGAATTAAAGAGACACCCATTAGATTAGAACTCATAACACATTCAGAGAATTTTGTGTTTACGTTTGAGGGTTCTTTGTTTTTCGGGTTTTTGGGGTTTAGTTTTTATCTCCATCTTTTGTACTCTTCATTCTTTTGCCATTATAGTAAAATTATCTTTGCCCGTAGTTTTTTTATCCTCTTTTGAGGGGTTTTTCCACGTTAAATTTGTGTGTTCATCTTCTCAATTTCTTCTACTATTTTTACTTATTCGTTGCTTATTCGGGACGATCCTAACAAATGCAAAAGCGCAAATCAGGTATTATATGCAAACATCCCCCATTAAGCAACTGGCAGCAGATATCTAAGTAATTCTTCAGTTGCATTTAACAAAGACATAAGGCATTACGATTATTTTACATTTCTCCAAGCTCAAGCACGTTGAATACTAAACTACAACAAAAACTAATAAACATGAAATGACAACAAGGAAAGAGCATCACCATTGTCAATGGAGATTCCCATTATATTTGTAGTTTCTAAAGGTCACTTTCTCAATACAGGAAAATTCTCAGGACATGTATCATTCTGGTGATTTCAGCTCCACCAAATCTCTAAACTTGTATCTACAATAGGTATGCTGGAGAAGTACTCACATGCATCTCCGATTATGCACTTATCAGCCATCAAGTTGAATTTTTATCAGTATTGCCTTCTTGCTGTGCTGTAGAAGAAAATTCTTTTTTCTCCATGATCTGTTGGATAACTTCTTGATATCCTTCCATGAAACTCTTAAGAGCATCTCTATATCATTCTATGAAACTCTTAAGAGCATCTCCATGATCTGTGCTTTAGAGAAATTTGGCCTAAAAAATTTTAGTTGAAAAAGAGAAGCTGTACCAACAAGGTAAATGATGACAGAATAAGTAGAAAATTATCATGAGTTAAAAATTTTCTTTCTAAAATCAATTAAAGAAATATATTAAGATGTTCAGAAAATAGAATGTTGGCAGATGGCACGTCATGCTATCATTCTTTAGAGTGATACCAAAAAGAAGAAAAAAAAGGTACCTAGGTAGCATAAGATAACGGTATGATCGTCACGGTAATGGCTCTAGACAATGAAACCCAGATAATTAAGACTGCTTGGAGATAACAGTAATTTAATATCTTCCTTAATAACTGAACCTTGGCCAGGTGAAGAAGGGATTCACCAAAAATATGCCAATGGAAGCGTAAAATATAAGACTTGAACACAGGTGCCAACAACATAATAAAACAAAATGCAGTCACAGATGACTCTGAGTAGCAAGGGGAAAAAGAAATCAAAGAATAAATTCCATTCTACCTCCAAACAAATTCTACTGAAAAAGGAAATTGAAATGAAAACTTAACTGAACTCTAGCATTACGGGACTTTGTTCCTTGACCTCCATAAGATGTCTCAAGCACGAATCTAACGGTTTATTGCACATATAATATGCCGCATATTTTGCAAGTCATGCTATATACTTCTTGATTCATTACAGACAACTTATACATCAGAACATTTCAAGATAAAAAACCACAAAGTAAAGTTCCTCACCAATATCATCCAAGGTCAAAGGTTCTATCTCTGTACTCCTACTCTTATCTCCATTGGATTTACCTTCAGTCCCATCATCCTTCTTATAATCGTTTGGTCTAAGATCAGGACCAATATCCCCTTACCCAACTTGCAGCATAAAGCCTAGAGGCCTCCTTCAAGACCTAAAGAAGGATGACAGGTTTTTACTAATTATATACTAAAAATTAATGCCTCTTATTCCCTAATGCATGGGCAAACAATAGGCTCTTGAGCATTATTTGACATTCAAGTGGTTAAGTTAACCATCAAGTAAGCAGAACAGTACATAAAAATCATTTGATCATTTCAATATCCCAATGATGTAATTTTCATCCTGATCACCAGCTAGCATCTGTGAGATTTCAAATTTCCATTATGCTTCTTTAAAATTTGTTAAATGGAACAAAAGCAAAAAAATATATTATAGAAAGGAAGTGGCAAAATCATCATATTTGAGTACAAATTGCTAATAGTTAAAACGTAAAGTACTTCCAAACATACGTTCTTGATTTAAAGTAAAAAAACCATGCATTTTTTTCTTCCAAAAAAAGGCTTCAGAATTCTGAAATGTTTTGCTTACAGCAATAGCAACCACGCAAAAAAACAAAACAAAAAATACAAACCAAGCTCACTATAATGTTTTACCATGATGGAGAAATAAAAGAGCCATTCTCTTTAAACTGGAAGTAATATCTAAAATACAATCCAGTACTAATATAGCTTCTCCATCATAAACCATCAAAAAATACAATTATATAAAGGAAGGGAGGAAACCCAGAATCTAACAGCATTCATCATTAAAACCCAGAACTCAATAAGCAAACAAAACTCTTACTGCGGAAGAGAAAATGGAAAAGAGAAGGACCAAGAAGCGCTCGTGCCAAGTCAATTTGCGGCGCTTTTTTATGTGGGGAGGACCAGGCAATGAAGAAGGGAAAGCTATTTCTTTGAGATTGTATCAGACGTAGTCATACAGCTTCTTGCACACAACTTTTACCTTCATTTTAGGTTGATATAAGAGATACCCAATTTGATTAAGCTAATGAATTATCTTTGTTGTTCCACGGTCTAAATATTTAGGGAAGCAGGCTATTAACAGGGTTCGGTGGTACTGAGGCCTGAGTGCTTTTGATTTATTTGATTTTCTTTTTCCAACGTTTTCAAGGTTTTCAGGCGCTAGCTCGGATTTTGGAAGGTAAGCTGTTTGGTCCTGCTTAGATCAAAGATAAAGAAACCAAAATTAAAGCATGAAAAATAAACAAAATTCAAACAAAGAAGAAGAAGAGGTAATGCTTTCTTCTATATCAAAAGACGATCGTAAAATAAATATATGAGGACTTTGATTCATCACAGCCAGAAAAACTTGAGTTACTAAACTAAACTTTAAGAAGGAAGAAAATGAAAAACAAAGTAAAAAAATTGCAGACAGTTGGTGAGGGGCAATGGTGTTTAGGGCTTTGTAAATGGAGAAGGTAGTGAACATGGAGGCTGTAGTTGAAACTGCAGAAAGGAGATGATGATGATGAAACAATGAGGGCAAAAATGAAAAAAACTAATCTTTCAGCATTCCGACCGTGCTCTGAATGGCAATTCAGAGGGTGAGGCAAAGAATGCTATTCAGCCTCTATTCAGTGGTTAGTGGGAATAGAAAACTAAACAGCAACATCCGTAATAAACATTTCATTGAACCAAACAAGGGTTTATGGTGGGCTTACATTGAACCAAACAGGGTGCTTATATTGCAGATGCACAAAAGTATTTCTGAGAACTTTAGCAGTTGTAGACTCCACCATATTCACAGAGAAGGAAATAGAGTTGCTCACCTCTTGACTCTTGAAGGCTTCGACGGAGGGAAAGGGTTTTCTGGGTTGAGGAGGTCCATCCTGGTGTGGAACCGGTGGTGGGTGGGCCCACCTGATTAGCTGTGAATAAAATTGTTGAAGCATGGAGGAGATGGCGATGTTATTTTTTGAGGCCCATCTCTTCCTCCTTATCCCTGCTCTTTTTGTTTTGCTGCGTTTGAGCCAAGGCGGTGCTGAGTGGGATTCCGGGGGCTACTGGCGGGATTAGCTGCAGGCACTCGTGGATTCTTGAGCTAGGATAGTGTGTTGAGCTGACTGTTCCTTTTTCAGTTAAGCGTAGCTGGTTTCTTTTATTTAAAAAAGAAAATCTTAATCAACTATAAAAAATTACAAAACAATCATTTAACTAATCATAATTATGCTTGAATCCTATTATCTGTGGTTAACTTTACCATCATAATAATAAATTTCGGACTCAATGTTTATTTATTATATTAATTTGATTATTATTTATAATAATTTAATTTTTATTATTTACGCACTCTAATTTAGGTTTAGTTTAGATGGGTGGTGTGTTTAGCTCCGATAAGGTTAAAAACAGCGGTGGCGGTGAGATTAGTTATTGTAGTAGTGAGATTGAATACTGTAGCGGTGAGATTAGAAACAGCGGTAGAGTATGTGTTTGGATTCAAATCCAGCTGTGGCAGTAAAGTGAGAATAGAAAATGACTTTTAAGAACATCAAATTAGAATTGATATATATCAAAAGTTTTTTAAATTATTTTACTTTTATAAAATTATTAAAGCATGTGAATTTATAAATTCACTTAATAAAATATTAAAATGTATCTTTTGATATTTTATTTATTATCCTATAAATTATCATATTTGTATTTATTTAAATGATAGTTATAACCTTAAAACACCTTAATTGTTATTTACTTATTATCCTATAAATTATAATATTTATTAATTTATTATATAATATAAGTATTTATCCAACCTAATCTAGAGATAAATTGCTTGGGCTTTTCAAATATTAAAAGGGAAAGAAAAGGTTAAAAACAATAGAAATGGCCATGGGTAAAATTAGAAAAAAGGCCTGCGTTGAGTGCACTGAAGCAAAAAGCATCAGTGAGCAACTGGAAGTGTAACACAGTGAGAATCAATTCAGTGGGCAACTGCAGGTATTATCCAAACACCTCATCAGTGAGATTGAATTAAAAAAGTGGTTCAAACACATTGAAAGGAAGCCTTAATCTTAGAAAATATTAAAAATCTATTCAAAAGTAAAAGGTTATTCTAATATTATTAAATATATGTGTATATATATATAAAATACAAGAATTGAAGCTTTCAAGATTTAAGAAAACCAAGTGAACGTTGAATGAAGGAGAAAATTTTTATTATTCTTCCATCATCTTTTTATTTTAATTTGTTTTATAACTTTGAATAATATCATTTTTACTACACCTAGCGTGATATTTACTTTCGTGTATTTGACATGGCTTTATAATCTTTTAGTTGTGCCTTTTCAAGCGTGATTTTTGAGAAAATCCTTCTTTTTGGGATTAAACATGAAACCTAATTTGTTCATCTTTTATCAAAATTTGAGGTTTCAAAAAGTTTAAATTCTACTATTTTTCAAATTTTAAACAATAAATGCATTATTATATGTGATTGTAATTTGCTTCAAAATTGAAATTTTAATCTTTAAAAATATATAAATTTAAAATGAGAGACTAAACCTAGCATAATTGAATTTAACCAACTAATTTTATTTGTTATTGTTTGGGTAGAGACTAAAATTATTGTTTTTTGAATTACTCTAATTATTAAAAAATATATTTGTAAATCTTTTTAAATTACATTCTTACTAGTTCGAATTTCAAATTTGCAGGAACGGAAAACTATGCCTAAAGTTGCCATGTGTAAAGCAAGTCAGCTCATGAAGAAATTGCTTGGGGATTTTAATTTTTACCTTTACATTAAGCAAAGAACAAGGTAGAAAAAGTGAACACAATGTTTAAACCATTACAAACCATATCCAATTTCTGTGTTATTCCAGGACCACAACATTTACTATAACATAAGCAAAGTTGGTCAACATCACGTGTTGATCTAACAACCCTCACTTCGATTCGGTTTGGATGAAACAAAGACCTGATCATATGCACATCATTAAACAGATGGCCCTTTTAATTCTTTCTATTTGATAGAATTAAGCCCTAAATGAATACCTGATCATCTTCCAGGGTCGGAATCCAGTCATTAGTTGCTGGGTTGCTTTTGAAGATAGGCTTGCTGATTGCATCCTGCCCACTTTCCAGTTGAATATCATATCCATTTCCTTCACCTCCTTCTTTCATCACTCTTATGAACCCACTTCCTGTCTGTCATCCATAACCAAAAAACAAAACCCAATGAGAAATAAAATCACAAAGACACTGCAGTGTTCAGACAAAAACAACAACCGTGTGATGCTGTTTGTCAATGGAATTCATCTCCCTGTAATACTGTGTCTCCACAAACTCCTCTTGTTCCACTGTAGCTCCCCCCTCTGAGATCTTCGCCTATGAAAGCAAAACAAAGAGCTGACCCCAAAACTTGAAAGACAAAGATGAGGGGGTACAAGGTTAAGGAATTGCGTACCTGAGATTGAGATTGAAGGGACCGTAACTTGTCAAGCTCGGGTATGTTTTGGTCCACATCTGAAGGGGGATTGGAGGATGTCAAATCCGGTTCACTCCGGTTGGGTTTGGTGGGTCGTTTTGGGACCATCGAATCGAACTGAGCTCTGACCTGGTTGGTGATTCGTTGTTGTTGATCCGAGTCCAAAACTTCATCGCTCCGGCTTGGTTTAGTCGCCGTCCATTGACCCACCATCTTGATCTTTAATTATGTTTACTGCTGAGGTTATTGATTGAATGAGAATGAGACTCTTGGTGGTGGAAAGGGTCAGCAACCTAATTAATATAGAGTGAATATAAAAATCGAAACTATGGGCTATAAATACCAGGTACATCTTTCTTACTAGATCAGGCCGAATGTTTAAATTTACCTTTTCTTTTGTAATATCATTTTCATTTGAAAATTAAAAATTTTAAGCAAACGACACCTCATCTTGACAATTGTGAAGGATCTCTTTGATCCTAAACTCTTCTTCAATTTCATCGGTCAAAGCTTCAGCTTCTCCATAGCTATAATTTAAAATTTGTTGAAAAGAGAGAGAGATTGAGGATTTTCATGAGATGAGATTGTGTTTTGTTGTAAATATATATATAATAATTTTAAAAAATATATAAAAATAAAAATATTTATGTATTTATATATTAATTTTTTTAAGAATTAGGATCAAAATGATTAATTGTAATTTTGAGAGTTATGTTTTTAAAATTATGATTAAATCAATATAATAAGTAAAAGTTAATAACTAAATTTGTTATCATATCGATTTTATAACTGTTACGTCATCCTCCAATTTGGTACTTAATGGAAATGGTTCAAAAAAAAACCCGATTAGTTGAGTGACCAATTTAAAAAAACAATTATAGTTAAGTGACAAAAAAAGAAACGTACCCATAGTTGGGTGACCTATAGTGTAGTTTACCCAAAATTTTATAAAATTTCCAGGTGATGACATAATACAAACTTAGAATGTTACATACAATGTTCTAATAGCCGAACCTGTAGTTGAATTAGTCTGACCGTTGGTTCTCGATCCAACCAGTTTGATCGGTTCAACTACTAGACTAAAAATACTTAAATAAATAATTAAAAATTCATAATTTTTTTTAAAAAAATTATTAAACTGGTTCAACCTGTTCAACTACTAGTTTTCGTCCTAATTTTCAATTTTACCAGTTCTGAGCAATTTCTGATTCAATCAATTCAACCTATTTGTTTGGACCAATATAGGGATCGGTTCTCGGTTTAATCGATCCGACCGATCAATCCAGTCATGTTCCAAGAACACTAGTCACATCATCAAATCTTGATGGAATCCAAGTCTAATAGCCGAACCTGTAGTTGAATTAGTCTGACCGTTGGTTCTCGATCCAACCAGTTTGATCGGTTCAACTACTAGACTAAAAATACTTAAATAAATAATTAAAAATTCATAATTTTTTTTAAAAAAATTATTAAACTGGTTCAACCTGTTCAACTACTAGTTTTCGTCCTAATTTTCAATTTTACCAGTTCTGAGCAATTTCTGATTCAATCAATTCAACCTATTTGTTTGGACCAATATAGGGATCGGTTCTCGGTTTAATCGATCCGACCGATCAATCCAGTCATGTTCCAAGAACACTAGTCACATCATCAAATCTTGATGGAATCCAAGTCCATTTAACATAATGAATCTAATTGTCAAGTTTAGGGGCAAATAATTATATTATCCTTTTTTTTAATTTGTTCAACAAATCAACTTATATTCAAGTTTGACATTTTTAATATGCTATTTGTGTTCTTTTATTCATTGTGGTACTTGTATTTTTCAAAAGTTATATATTTAATATTCAAAGATAACGGTGTTAATATTTTACTGGTCAATTGAGTTTTAAGATTAATTTGATGAAAAATAATTGTTAATATTATTATGTTTGATTTTCATGATTTTGTTAATAGAATAAATTAAGTGTTAATTGTGAATTTGTTTATTTTGTTGAATATAATATGATTACCATAACTTTTCAAGTTTCAGGGTAGATTTGATGAAAACTAATTGCTAATATTATATTAGTTAATTATGAATTTTCATTACATCAACCCTAAAGCTCGAATTAAACACTAAAAGGTTAACGTTGTTATTTTCAAGTATCAAAATGTATAACTTACGCGAAATACATGCACCACATTGGACCAAAAAACACATATACCACATTAGAAAAAAAAATTATCAAACTCAGATACCAAATGATATTAAACATTTTGAATTTAATAGAGCATTTTAACCATTTTCTTAGAAATATATATATTTAATAAAAATATTAAACATATAGGTCACATTTTAAATACAAAAAAAACCCTCATTAAATAATTAAAAGAAAACATTTAAGTCTCTAAACAAAAATCGTAATCAATTGAGTCCTTAATCAAAAGTAAAAAATCAATCAAGCCCTTGAAATTTAGTATTTTTTGAAAACCTTTACCGAACCATTACTTATCACCTCTCCTCAATCTATTCTTATCAACTCCTTTCGCATCACCTCTCCTCAACTAAAATCATTACTCATCACTCACTTTATGTAACAGCCCGTTTTCAGTGGAATCAGAACAATGATTTTGAGATCACAAATCTGAGGCTGAAGGAAAATTTATTTTAATATTATTTTTTAGTCTACAGTATGATAGAAATACCGTATGAAAATTCCGATAAGAAATTTTACTGATTTCATGTTTAATTTCATAAAAAGAACCAAATTGCATAAAGTGAAAAAGTTGAATTCTAGTATCTAAAGGTACCAAATAGCTATGAAATTCAAAATTGGAGGTCCTTATATGGCAAATAGACCATTTAGTGGAGTTATTATCAAATACTTTCCTTTTTAGTTTTCTCTTTTGTAAACTTTTCCTTTTGTAATAAAGAGTCTGTAAATCCTTCCGCTCATACTCTAAAATCCCTTCACTCCCCCGACTTTGGTATCAGAGGTGCCAGTGTAACGACTTTCTGGAGAAATAATATCGTAATATTCATTGTAAGTTTCTGTCTTTGATTTACATTTCTGTTTGTTTCACAGTTATTTGTTTCAAAACCCATATATATGTTATTCTGTCTTCTTGTTGGAGTAGAGTCCAGGGAGGACGTTAGGCGTTGTGTGAAGACAATAAAGATAATAGAAGGTCTTAGGTACCAGAAACAAATATTATGGAACAAATTGAGTGTCAATTTTTAGATAAAACTTGTAATCATATTACGCATATAGACTCTAGAAATGAAAATAACGTTTCATCTCTGAGTAAGGGTATAAATAGTCTTGTTGATATGACTTCTTTTTATTTTTCTAATTTTTATAATAAAGTCAGTTTTGTAGAAGAGAAAGTTAATAATATAGCAGGAATTAAAAATTTAGACTTAAACCATGAGTCTAAAGAAATATTAACTAATGTTAATAATAAATTAGATTAGGTTATAAATAATAATAATAATATGGAGTCTGATGTAAATTTAGGTCCATTATATTACGGTTATAGTAATGTAATTTTAGCTTTATCTGAAGAAGAAAACACTTCTTCTGATGAATCGTCATCTATGTTAAAAAATTATAAAAAATATAAAAAACGAAAAGATGTGATTCCTAGTCCTATAAAACCATTATAGAACATTGGAAAGAAAAATTTACTAATAGTAATGATGAACTAGAAAGAGTTCAATATTTAAAATTAATAGAAGAACTTTATGAACAACATAAAGACCTATTTAGTATGTTTAATTATCATTATATGTTAAAATATGATGATACAGATAGCAGTAGTTCAAGTAATTCTGAAAACACAGAATTATTTAAAAATCAATCTGATGAAGAAAAAACTTCAACAGATCAGGATGAAGACATAAAAGTCTCTACTTATAATTCTGATGAAGAAAACACTTCATTTGAAGATGAAAATATAGAAATTCCAGAACCTATGGATACTGAAACAACAAATCCTTATAGAAAAAGGAAAATAGAGTAGGATAGTCAAACAGATGATTATCTTAGATCTTTAAATAAAGATTTTGAAATTGATAAAGACACAACTAGAATTTTTGGTAATAAAACTGAAAATATAACTACAAATGATGTAAAACCTGAATACTTAGGAGAAACATCTAGTCAACCTGTTCATCCAAGAATAGATGACTTAAATAAAAGAAATGTGGCCCAGGGAGGAATATATTTAGATTTAACTAATACTCCTATTTCAAGCTATGAAAATACAATAGATGATTGGGCACAATCAATGACTATTGTTGTAAATAACAATAATTGATCAAAAGAAAAATTTTTAAATCATTTTGTTGGAACATTTCAAGGAGATGTTCTACAATTTCTTAGACGTTGGGAAGAGTCTGAGAAAGAAAAAGAACAAAAGGGGCAATTAATCAATTAGATAGGAACCCCTAAAGATCTTTTAAAAGGATTAACCTTAATTCTAAAAACAGAATTTTGTGGATATTTTGATAAAAAAAGATCAAGATAGTACATCCAGTTATATCCTTTCAAAAATTAAATTATGTGATATTAGATATCTAGAAGAATTTTCTAAAAAATTTCTTCATGAATATCAAAAATTGAAAAATGAAAATATAGAATTTTAGAAAAACCAATATTTTCATAAACTACCCCCTCCATAGGATGAGATATGTATAAAAAAATATATATCTTATTTAAAGAAGCACAGTAAAACATCTGGACTTCCGTTAGAAAATTTAGATTCTATAGGTAATAGGATAAACTTTGCAAGAGAAAGAATAACTTTACATTGTTTGCAAAGTAAAGTTGCTAAACAAGTTAAGCATAAATTAAGTAATAGTTATTGTAATAAATTACTTGAAAATGAGTGGGAATTTGGATGTAAACAAATATATCCTAATACTTATAAAAAAATGTAAAAAATATAAATTAAGAAATTGGAAACTAGGTAATAAAAAATTTTCTGGTACAAGTCAAAAGGTGGTTAGGAAAAAGACTTCTAAACCAAAGAAACAAATTTGTAAATGTTTTATATGTGATGAAGAAGGTCACATAGCTAGTAATTGTCCTAATAAAGGAAAAAATGCTAGGAAAATGATAAAAAGTCTTGAAGAATAAGATTTAGAAATATGTTTTAAAAAGGAAATAAATCCTGAAGAAATATTATATGAGTTAATATCAGAAACAGACTCTGATAATAATGAAGAATATATATTTATGTTTAACATAGGAAATAATTCTAATAATCAATTAGAAGAAATTCTTAATTCTAAAAAACAGGATATTAAATTAGGTAATCTAATTGGAGAAGAAAAAGACTTTTCCGATGAAATGATAGAAAAGATTAATAAAAATCATATTTCTAAAGAAGAAATATATAAGATCTCTAAGTTTAAAATATGGACTCAGAGACATATAGAAAAAATTAGTGGTAACACAGTCGCTAAGGATACAAGAGGAGGATTAACAGAAATCCCTCTCTTTACCAAAGATAAAATCAAGAGGATTAAAAAGAAATAACCTCCTGTTAGATATATACATTTAGGTATAATAATGATAACTATTAGAGCTTTATTTAGGAGAGGTCATGATATTCCTATAATAGAGGTTCTTTTAGATAAAAGATTTGAAAATCCAATAAAAGCACTTATTGGAGGAATTCAATCTAATTTACACACAGGTGTAATAGGATTTAAAGTTAAGCCAAATTATTTTATATCCATTACAGACCCTCTTATAGAAGAATACCTTTGTCTTAGGATTCAGACAAAAAATTCTGAGATTAATGATTTAGCTGAAGATCTAGCAATCAGTTGGACTTCTATTAATGAATATACAAATACGGCAGAAGTAGAAATAAAAAAGATTAATAACAAAATTATTGAACTCTTTGAACCAAACAGGTTTACTACTGAAATACAGCCGAAATTATTAGATTTAAAGGATCTATCAATACCAAGAGATTGGATGATGGAAAGAATTAATAATATTAGTACTTCTAAACCAGTAAGTACTATAGAATATATGTCGTCGGGTAATAGATTGTATTTAAAAACAATTGTATAATAAATACAAATGAAAATCTAGTTTTACCCTCTAGTTCTCAACCAGAAGAAGAAGAGGATAATATTAGTACAAACAGTACACCAATAGGAATTAAAACCGTTCAAATTCCTATATTTCCTACTGAACCCAGTAGTAATTGTAGAAAAACTAGAATGGAAGAAGTTCAAACTTCAACAATTGATAAAAAAATCAAAAGTTGGAATAAATATTAAAGTTGCATTTCAGTTTAGAAAATATAAAAAAATATTCTCTAAATGCTTTGATAGACACTGGAGCTACAATCTGTAGTTGCAGAAAGAATGCAATTCCTATAGAAAAATGAGAATTAATGAAAAAAAACACATAAAAATAATGGGAATAGATGGTAATAAAACCATTATAAAATATAAAGCTAAAAATATACCAATCTACATAAACAATGTTAGATTTGTGATTCCTAAAATAGTATGTTTTCCTAACATGCAGGGAGATATATTATTAGGTAATAATTTTATATGTAGATATTTACCTTTTACTATTGATAAAAATTCTATTTGGTTATCAGTAGAAAAAGATTTTGTAGAAATATCACTTTAAGAAAATAATAAAATTGTGTGTAATAAAAATTTTACACCACTTAAAATAAATCATTAGTTAATAAATACTTGTGATTTATTACTAATATTTGTTGATTATTTGAGCAAGCCTTTTCATGGATAGAGGTAAAAAGCCTTTAAAAGAAATTGTCAGTGAATGGACTACCGTTCACAAAAAGCCCAATAAAGGGAATGCAACAACAAACTCCAAAAAGGATTTGTACCAGCACATGTATCATTTTATCCTAATCAGGGATATTATGAATCATATCCAATGGTAAACCAATCGATTGGAACAAATGTTTTAAATTATCCAATGGTAAACCAACCAATTGGAACCTCTTTTTCATTAACTCCAAACATGGTGTGTCAATCACCAATGTCCAAAGATATGTATTTAGCATGACAAACCAGTTATGCTGAAGTTATTAAAGGATAAGAAAATTTGTTGAAAAAACAACAAATTGAAGAAGAAAAAGAAATTTCTAAAATTAAAGATTTTTATAATCCTGGTTTATCACCAGAAAATTATGATTTTATAAACGAGATATGGAAAACCCATATTTCAAATCAAAGAGCCAATTTCAGAAGAGTTCTTACCAGATTTTCACAAGTTTTAGTTGAAAAAACAACTAAGGAAAGTGAATCTGAGGATTTATTATTAAAATCTATTTTATATAGAGATTGGGATGAATTCCTACTCTTTATGATGGATATTAAGGAGATAAATAATCTTCTTGATACTTTTCAATATTTTATTCGTAAAGGAAAAAACACTCCTATTATGAATAAGATATTTAGAATCTGTTTATATAATAAATCTAGACAGATTTTACCTATAGAAATATTCAATAAAATGATTGGAATGATCTGCAACTAGCATAATCAATTTAGAAAAACTTTTTTGAATATTTTCTCCAATCTTATATTTTTACCAATTTTATTGGAAATAGTATTCCAACTATAAAATTTAGATTGGATCACGAACCGTTCGATATAACAAATATTGAATGGGGATTTGTAAGAGAAATTATAGTACAAAATTTCTCTTTTCATCATTTAAAAAATTTTCCAGTTGTAGTAAAATCTTTATTACAAACCATCATAAACAATAATGATTTTTTATATTATTTTTATATCCAAATTTGTACTCTTATTGGTATTTCTAAAAAAGAAAGATTTTTTTCAGCCATATCAAGAATGGGATATTCACACGATGCTCGGAAGCCCCCGATTATCTGCCTTAAATGAAGAAAAAGAATGCTTGACAAAAACAATTGACAAGTGTCAGAATAATTCAAGCTATTATCAGATCCAAGCTGGGATTGATTTAATGGCTAAAGCCAAATATCTTCTCCAACAAAAAGATTATCAATTCAGAATCGATGGAAGGAGAATATTGGCATACCATTCCTATCTTATTAAAGAAAAAGATGATGAAAGTATCCGACTACTAAAAAAGATAGCAGATATGGATATTGAAGATTTTCCATCCAATATTTTGCAACAAATCAGAAGTACATGGGAAAATTATCATCAAGATATTTCTACCATTCATCACTATGGTTGAAGTCAAAAAAGATGGTAGCCTAAAAGAAAGGAAATCCATAAACCAACAATAAAGTTTGGCAACATAGAGATCATGATGACGCAAGCAGTGATGGAAGCAACCATTAATGCTAGTTAATAGCATCCAAATGTAGACAAAAAGTCTTGCAACGTGGATCAACCATCAAATCAATGATGTAACAAGACTGTGAAATGTGGAAGCAACCATGACCACAGGAGCAAAAAGACACATGAGATGTGGAAGCAACCACATCCATGAAGAATTGGATCCTTATCAGAACTACTGTTCGGGATTTAAAATAGAATTGTATAGAATTTTTTATCTCCTCTATAAATAGAGAGGAAAGATCAATTGTAGACATCTTGTAAATTATCAAATACTTTCCTTTTTAGTTCTCTCTTTTGTAAACTTTTCCTTTTGTAATAAATAGTCTATAAATCCTCCCGCTCATACTCTAAAATCCCTTCATACCAAGTCATGAAGGGATTTTAGAGTATGAGCGGGAGGATTTATAGACTATTTATTACAAAAGGAAAAGTTTACAAAAGAGAGAACTAAAAAGGAAAGTATTTGATAATTTACAATATGTCTCTACAATTGATCTTTCCTCTCTATTTATAGAGGAGATAAAAAATTCTATACAATTCTATTTTGAATCCCGAACAGTAGTTCTGATAAGGATCCAATTCTTCATGGATGTGGTTGCTACCACGTCTCATGTGTCTTTTTGCTCCTGTGGTCATGGTTGCTTCCACTTTCACAGTTTTGTTCCATCATTGATTTCATGGTTATCCACGTTGCAAGACTTTTTGTCCGTATTTGGATAACCTTTAACTAGCATTAATTGTTGCTTCCATCATTGCTTGCGTCATCATGATCTCCATGTTGCCAAACTTTATTGTTGGTGTATGGATTTCCTTTCTTTTAGGTTGTCATCTTTTTTGACTTCAACCTTCTTGCATATTAATTAGATTCATTTCTTCTATTTCGTCTAGATGTAAAGAATCTAATGAAAGTCTTGGTGGTGAATTCCAAGTCTCCCATGCATTTTTTATATTTTCTATAATATGAGATGGAAATTCTTCTATCTCCATGTCAGCTATCTTTTTTAGCAGCTTCAAAGATTCCTCATCTCTATCCTCCTAGATGTTTCTATTAGGATATGCCAGTATCCTTCTTCCATCCGTCCATAATTTATAAACTTCATCATGGAGAAGATAACGAGCTTGTGATAATAAATCAATTCTTGGTTGAATTTGATAATAATCAAAATTATTATAACATTCATCAATGGTTTTTGCCAAATACTCTTTGTTTTCATTGACATCAGATAATTGGGGGGTTCCAATCATCTTTTGAATGACCCAAATTTGATATCGTTGATAGAATCTTTCTTTTTCAGCTATACCAATTAAACTACTAATTTCAATATGAAAATAGTAAAAGAAATCATCATTGTTTATGATGTTTTGTAAAACTGATTTTACTATAGCAGGGAAATCTTTTAAAAGATTAAAAGAGAAGTTTTGTACAACTACTTCCTTAGTAAAACCCCATTAAATATTGGTTATATCAAATGGTTCATGATCTAATTTGTATTTTAAAGTAGGAAACTTTTTATCTAAGTAGTCATTAAAAACATATGCTTGTAGAAAATATTCTGAAAAAGCTTTTTGAAATTGAATTTACTGTCTGAAACTTACTTCATCTATTTTTGTGAATATTTCTACTGGTAAAATTTTCTTAGCTTTATTATAAAAACATATTCTAAACATTTTATTCATAACAGGATTATTTTTTCCTTTACGAATAAAATATTGAAAGGTATCAAGAAGATTGTTTATCTCCTTAATATCCATTATAAAGAGTTGGAATTCATCCCAATCTCTATATAAAATAGATTTTAATAATAAATCCTCAAATTCACTTTCCTTAGTTGTTTGTTCAACTAAGAATTGTGAAAATCTGGTAAGAGCTCTTCTGAAATTGGCTCTTTGATTTGAAATATGGGTTTTCCATTTCTCGTTTATAAAACCAATAATTTTATAAATTTCTTTTTCTTCTTCAATTTGTTGTTTTTTCAACTAATTTTCTGATCGTTTGATAACTTTAGCATAACTGGTTTATATGCTAAATACATATCTTGGGACATTGGTGATTGGCACCATGTTTGGAGTTAATGAAAAAGAGGTTCCAATTGGTTGGTTTACCATTGGATAATTTAAAACATTTGTTCCAATCGGTTGGTTTACCATTGGATATGGTTCATAATATCCCTGATTAGGATAAAATGATACATGCAGAGGTACAAATCATTTTTTGGAGTTTGTTGCTACATTCGCTTTATTGGGCTTTTTGTGAACGGTAGTCTATTCACTGACAATTTCTTTTAGAGGCTTTTTACCTCTATCCATGAAAAGGCCTGCTCAAATAATCAACAAGAATATTCTCAGTACTTTTTATATATATAATTTCAAAATAAAAATTACATAATTCGTTGTACCATCTAATTCTTCTTGGTACAGTTTCTAAACTATTATTAATAAAGAATTGTTTAACAGCTTGATTATCAGTTTTTATGATAAATTTTTCAGGTGCTAAATATATAAGGAAAGTTTTTATTCCCTTTTTAATAGCTAGAAGTTCTTTTTCATATATAACATAATTAACCTCATTTGGTTTGAATTTTCCAGAACTATAATCACATATTAATTCTTCGTTATTAGTAGTATTAGCTTTTAAAATACATCCCCAATGATCTTGTGATGCATCTGTTTCCAGGATTAATTTATCACCTGTTTTAGGTAAATAAACTTTTGGATTATAAGTTATCTCTGTTTTTAGATTTTTTATAATTTCTGAATATTTTTTAGACCAGTAAAAAGGATTATCCTTTTTTAGTTTATCATATAACATACATATTTTTTTCAGATAATTTAGGAAAGAAGGTTCTTCCATAATTAATAATTCCTAAAAATTGTTGAAGATGTTTTTTTATCTATATTTTTAGGAAATTCTTTTATTTTTACAATAATATGATCTTGTAGTTTAAGACCATCAACTGAAAATTTTAATCCTAAAAATTCTATCTCAGTTTTTTCTAGCTCTATCTTTTTAGGGCTTAATATAATTCCATGTTTTAGGAATTCATGAGAAATAATATTTAGATGTTTTCTATGATTTTCTAATGTATCAGAGAATATTAGAATATCATTTATATAAACAACACAAAATTTTTTATACTTATTAAAAATAGAATCCATCCATCTTCGAAAATTTTGTAGAGCATTACATAATCCAAATGGCATTACTCTCTGTTGATAATGTCCATTAGGAGCACTAAATGCTGTTAATGGTTTAGATTCATCGGTTAGCATGATTTGCCAAAACCTTGATTTGCAATCAAACTTACTAAAATATTTGGCATGTTTAGCCTGATTAATCAAAACCTCTTTTCTAGGAATAAAATATCCATCAAAAATACTATTTTGATTTAATCTTTTATAATTAATTACCAACCTAGCTTTTCTTCTTTTTATTTCAGCATGGTTTCTAACCAAAAAGGCCGGACTAGAATGTGGACTATTAGTTTTTTCTATTAATCCTTTTCCTAATAATTCTTTAATCTGAATATCAAATTCATCTATATCTTGTTTAGTATAGATCATAGGTTTAACCCTAATGATTTTATTAGGATAAACTAATTTTATCTCACAATATCTAGGACTATTTTTCCATAATTTTAATGGTTCTTCACTAAAATTATCTTTAAGGATTTTAAACAACCAATGATTTGTTTCTAGTTGTTTAATTTGTTCCTTTCTTGTTGGTGTAAAGTTTTTATCACACACAAACTTATGATTTTCTACCAATGGTATTTCCATAGAGAAGTTTTCTACAAATAAAATAATTAAATTTCTATCTATAGAAAATGGTAGATGCTGATATATAAAATTATTTCCTAATAATATATCTCCATGCATAGCAAGAAAACATAATATTTTAGGAATTACGAATCTTACATTGTTTATGTAGATAGGTATATCTCTAGCTTTATATTGGATTATGGTTTCTTTACCATCTATTCCAACAGCATTTATAGGATTTCTCATTAATTCCCATTTTTCTACAACTACTAGTTGTAGCTCCAGTGTCTAATAAAGCATGTAAAGAATATTTTTTTATATTCTCTAAACTAAAATGTAATTTCAATATAAGTATAATATTTCTTGGATTGAAAAATTTTAAAAATGTAATTATATCATTTTTTCCTATTTTCATCTGCTGAATTACTGTCTTTAATTTTTTAATTCTAGTGTTTATAGAATTTTCTAATAAAAATATTTTTTCATTATCTGAATTTATTTTATAGGAACATATTTTTAAAGCTTGTTTTTCAAGACTTTTAATTCTTTTTATAAGTTCTTTTCTTTTGTTTTAAAATTTTTTGACTATATGGCTTATATCCATACTTAAAATATTTTTAAGTTTTCTAAAAGTTTTTCTTCTAAAAGGCTTGCTATTATCATAAACATGTTATTTTTGAATTTCCTTTTGACTAAATTATAATATTTTTTTTCTTTTTATGCCTATGATGAGTATTAGGTCTTAAAACCTTACATCCTAATAAAGTTTTACTAAATGATATTTTGATATTTTCAGGATTTATCTTATTAATAGTTAAGTTTTCTATTTTATTAGTTAAAATACAGGTTGTATTTTGATCTAAAGCTATTAGATAGTCATTTTTTTTGACAATCTGACTCTATTTTTCTTTTTTCATAAGAATCTGTTGTTTCAGTATCCATAGGTTCTGGATTTTCTATATTTTCATCTTCAGATGAAGTGTTTTCTTCATCAGAATTATAAGTAGAGACTTTTATGTCTTCCTCCTGGTCTGTTGAAGTTTTTTCTTCATCAGATTATTTTTTTAAATAATTCTGTATTTTCAGAATTACTTGAACTATTGCTATCTGTATCATCATATTTTAACATATAATGATAATTAAACATACTAAATAGATCTTTATGTTTTTCATAAAGTTCTATTAATTTAAATATTCAACTCTTTCTAGCTGATCATTACTATTAGTAATTTTTTCTTGCCAATGTTCTATAAGGGTTTTATAGGACTGGAAATCATATTTTTGTTGTTTATCATCTTTTTTACGTTTTTTTATGTTTTTTATAATTTTTTAACATAGATGACGATTCATCAGAAGAAGTGTTTTCTTCTTCAGATAAAGCTAAAATTACATTGCTATTACCATAATATAATGGACCTAAATTTACATCAGACTCCATATTATTATTTATAACCTGATCTAATTTATTATTAACATTAGTTAATATTTCTTTAGACTCATGGTTTAAGTCTAAATTTTTAATTTCTGCTATACTATTAACTTTCTCTTCTACAGAACTGACCTTATTATATAACTTAGAAAAATAAAAAGAAGTCATATCAACAAGACTATTTATACCCTTACTCAGAGATGAAACGTTATTTTCATTTCTAGAGTCTATATTCGTAATATGATTACAAGTATTATCTTGAAAATGACACTCAATTTGTTCCATAATATTTGTTTCTGTTACCTAAGATCTTTTATTATCTTTATCGTCTTCACACAACGCCTAACGTCCTCCCTGGACTCAACTCCGACAAGAAGACAAAATAATAGATATATGGGTTTTGAAACAAATAACTGTGAAACAAACAGAAATGTAAATCAAAGACAGAAACTTACAATGAATATTACGATATTATTTCTCCAGAAAGTCGTTACACCGGCATCTCTGATACCAAAGTCGGGGGAGTGAAGGGATTTTAGAGTATGAATGAAAGGATTTATAGACTCTTTATGACAAAAGGAAAAGTTTACAAAAGAGAAAACTAAAAAAAAGAAAGTATTTGATAATTTACAAGATATCTCTACAATTGATCTTTCCTTTCTATTTATAAAGGAGATAAAAAATTATATACAATTCTATTTTGAATCCCGAACAGTAGTTCTGATAAGGATCCAATTCTTCATGGATGTGATTGCTTCCATGTCTCATGTGTGTTTTTGCTCTTGTGGTCATGGTTGCTTCCACTTTCACAGTTTTGTTCCATCATTGATTTCATGGTTGATCCACGTTGCAAGACTTTTTGTCCGTATTTGGATAACCTTTAACTAGCATTAATTGTTGCTTCCATCATTGCTTGCGTCATCATGATCTCCATGTTGCCAAACTTTATTGTTGGTGTATGGATTTCCTTTCTTTTAGGTTGTCATCTTTTTTGACTTCAACCTTCTTGCATATTAATTAGATTCATTTCTTCTATTTCGTCTAGATGTAAAGAATCTAATGAAAGTCTTGGTGGTGAATTCCAAGTCTCCCATGTATTTTTTATATTTTCTATAATATGAGATGGAAATTCTTCTATCTCCATGTCAGCTATCTTTTTTAGCAGCTTCAAAGATTCCTCATCTCTATCCTCCTAGATGTTTCTATTAGGATATGCCAGTATCCTTCTTCCATCCGTCCATAATTTATAAACTTCATCATGGAGAAGATAACGGGCTTGTGATAATAAATCAATTCTTGGTTGAATTTGATAATAATCAAAATTATTACAACATTCATCAATGGTTTTTGCCAAATATTCTTTGTTTTCATTGACATCAGATAATTGGGGGGGGTTCCAATCATCTTTTGAATGATCCAAATTTGATATGGCTGATAGAATCTTTCTTTTTCAGCTATACCAATTAAACTACTAATTTCAATATGAAAATAGTAAAAGAAATCATCATTGTTTATGATGTTTTGTAAAACTGATTTTACTATAGCAAGGAAATCTTTTAAAAGATTAAAAGAGAAGTTTTGTACAACTACTTCCTTAGTAAAACCCCATTCAATATTGGTTATATCAAATGGTTCATGATCTAATCTGTATTTTAAAGTAGGAAACTTTTTATCTAAGTAGTCATTAAAAACATATGCTTGTAGAAAATATTCTGAAAAAGCTTTTTGAAATTGAATTTGCTGTCTGAAACTTACTTCATCTATTTTTGTGAATATTTCTACTGGTAAAATTTTCTTAGCTTTATTATTAAAACATATTCTAAACATTTTATTCATAACAGGATTATTTTTCCCTTTACGAATAAAATATTGGAAGGTATCAAGAAGATTGTTTATCTCCTTAATATCCATTATAAAGAGTTTGAATTCATCCCAATCTCTATATAAAATAGATTTTAATAATAAATCCCAGATTCACTTTCCTTAGTTGTTTGTTCAACTAAGAATTGTGAAAATCTGGTAAGAGCTCTTCTGAAATTGGCTCTTTGATTTGAAATATGGGTTTTCCATATCTCGTTTATAAAATCATAATTTTCTAGTGATAAACTAGGATTATAAAAATATTTAATTTTAGAAATTTATTTTTCTTCTTCAATTTGTTGTTTTTTCAACAAATTTTCTTATCCTTTGATAACTTTAGCATAACTGGTTTGTGATGCTAAATACATATCTTGGGACATTGGTGATTGACACACCATGTTTGGAGTTAATGAAAAAGAGGTTCCAATTGGTTGGTTTACCATTGGATATGGTTCATAATATCCCTGATTAGGATAAAATGATACATCCGCAGGTACAAATCCTTTTTTGGAGTTTGTTGCTGCATTCCCTTTATTGGGCTTTTTGTGAACGGTAGTCCATTCACCGACAATTTCTTTTAGAGGCTTTTTACCTCTATCCATGAAAAGGCCTGCTCAAATAATCAACAAATATTAGTAATAAATCACAAGTATTTATGAACTAATGATTTATTTTAAGTGGTGTAAAATTTTTATTACACATAATTTTATTATTTTCTTGAAGTGATATTTCTACAAAATCTTTTTCTACTAATAACCAAATAGAATTTTTATCAATAGTAAAAGGTAAATATCTACATATAAAATTATTACCTAATAATATATCTCCCTGCATGTTATGAAAACATACTATTTTAGGAATCACAAATCTAAAATTGTTTATGTAGATTGGTATATTTTTAGCTTTATATTTTATAATGGTTTTATTACCATCTATTCCCATTATTTTTATGGGTTTTTTCATTAATTCCCATTTTTCTACAGGAATTGCATTCTTTCTGCAACTACAGATTGTAGCTCCAGTGTCTATCAAAGCATTTAGAGAATATTTTTTTATATTTTCTAAACTGGAATGTAACTTTAATATTTATTCCAACTTTTGATTTTTTTATCAGTTGTTGAAGTTTGAATTTCTTCCATTTTAGTTTTTCTAGAATTACTACTGGGTTCAGTAGGAAATATAGGAATTTGAACGGTTTTAATTCCTATTGGTGTATTGTTTGTACTAATATTATCCTCTTCTTCTTCTGGTTGAGAACTAGAGGGTAAAACTAGATTTTCATTTGTATTTATTATACAATTGTTTTTAAAATACAATCTATTACCCGGCGGCATATATTCTATAGTACTTACTGGTTTAGAAGTACTAGTACTATTAATTCTTTCCATCATCCAATCTCTTGGTATTGATAGATCCTTTAAATCTAATAATTTTGGCTGTATTTCAATAGTAAACCTATTTGGTTCAAAGAGTTCAATAATTTTGTTATTAATCTCTTTTATTTCTACTTCTGCCGTATTTGTATATTCATTAATAGAAGTCCAACTGATTGCTAGATCTTCTGCTAAATCATTAATCTCAGAATTTTTTGTCTGAATCCTAAGACAAAGACATTATTTATAAGAGGGTCTGTAATGGATATAAAATAATTTGGTTTAACTTTAAATCCTATTACACTTTGTGTAAATTAGATTGAATTCCTCCAATAAGTGCTTTTATTGGATTTTCAAATCTTTTGTCTAAAAGAACCGCTATTATAGGAATATCATGACCTCTCCTAAATAAAGCTCTAATAGTTATCATTATTATACCTAAATGTATATATCTAACTTGAGGATATTTCTTTTTAATCCTCTTGATTTTATCTTTGGTAAAGAGAGGGATTTCTGTTAATCCTCCTCTTGTATCCTTAGCGACTGTGTTACCGCTAATTTTTTCTATATGTCTCTAAGTCCATATTTTAAACTTAGAGATCTTAAATATTTCTTCTTTAGAAATATTATTTTTATTAATCTTTTCTATCATTTCATCGGAAAAGTCTTTTTCTTCTCCAATTAGATTACCTAATTTAATATCTTGTTTTTCAGAATTAGGAATTTCTTCTAATTGATTATTAGGATTATTTCCTATGTTAAACATAAATATATTTTCTTCATTATTATCAGAGTCTGTTTATGATATTTGTTTCTGATATTAACTCATATAATATTTCTTCATGATTTATTTCCTTTTTAAAACATATTTCTAAATCTTGTTCTTCAAGACTTTTAATTCTTTTTATAAGTTCTTTTCTTTTGTTAGAAAATTGTTTGACTATATGGCTTATATCCATACTTAAAATATTTTTAAGTTTTCTAAATTTTTTTCTTCTAAAAGGCTTACTATTATCAGAAAACATGTTATTTCTGAATTTCCTTTTGACTAAATTATAATATTTTTTCTTTTTATGCCTATGATGAGTATTAGGTCTTAAAACCTTACATCCTAATAAAGTTTTACTAAATGATATTTCTATATTTTCAGGATTTATCTTATTAATAGTTAAGTTTTCTATTTTATTAGTTAAAATACTGGTTGTATTTTGATATAAAGCTATCAGATAGTCATTTGTTTGACAATCTGACTCTATTTTTCTTTTTTCATAAGGATTTGTTGTTTCAATATCCATAGGTTCTGGATTTTCTATACTTTCATCTTCAGATGAAGTGTTTTCTTCATTAGAATTATAAGTAGAGACTTTTATGTCTTCATCCTGATCTGTTGAAATTTTTTCTTCATCAGATTGATTTTTAAATAATTCTGTGTTTTCAGAATTGCTTGAACTATTGCTATATGTATCATCATATTTTAACATATAATGATAATTAAACATACTAAATAGATCTTTATGTTTTTCATAAAGTTCTTCTATTAATTTTAAATATTCAACTCTTTCTAGTTGATTATTACTATTAGTAATTTTTTCTTCCCAATGTTCTATAAGGGTTTTATAGGACTGGAAATCATATTCTTGTTGTTTATCATCTTTTTTACATTTTTTATGTTTTTTATAATTTTTTAACATAGATGACGATTCATCAGAAGAAGTGTTTTCTTCTTCAGATAAAGCTAAAATTACATTACTATTATTGTAATATAATGGACCTAAATTTACATCAGACTCTATATTATTATTATTTATAACCTGATCTAATTTATTATTAACATTAGTTAATATTTCTTTAGACTCATGATTTAAATCTAAATTTTTTACTTCAGTTAAAATTTTTACTTTTTCTTCTATATTACTAACCTTTTTATATAACTTAGAAAAGTAAAAAGAAGTCATATCTACAAGACTATTTATACCCTTACTCAGAGATGAAACGTTATTTTCATTTCTAGAGTCTATATGCGTAATATGATTACAAGTTTTATCTTGAAATTGACCCTCAATTTGTTCCATAATATTTTTTTCTGGTACCTAAGACCTTTTATTAAGGGCTAAATTGGAAAGATGATAAAATAAAAGAAGATAAATGAATTAAATAATGAAATATCATCATTTTTATCATCTTTCCTAAAAATAAAACACGGAAACCCCAGCCATGGAAACCTAAGTTCAAGCAAGCTTATTTTGCTTAATTAGGTAAGTATTTTGGTCTCGTTTTTAATGATTTTTATGTTTTCGAGATCGTAATAGCTTGATTTAGCTATCCTAGGATTAATTTGCAAAACTATTAAAGTGTTAGGGTTTTTCCATGGATAAGAATGTATGAATTTTGAAGTTTTGTGGTAGACAATGAAAGGTTGTTGATAGATAAACAACTTTTGTAAAGAAAATTTTGATGAAATCATGATTTAGGGACTAAATTGAAAAGATGGAAAACTCATGAAAAATTCTAAATTTTTATGAAATACATGGGCTGCTATTGTTATATATGTAAATCAACTAGGCTTGGAATAAGGATTAAATTGCATGAATTTCATTTTCCGAGCCTAGGGATAAAATCGTAATTAATTAAAAGTTTAGGGGCAAAATAGTAAATTTTCCAAAGATGTGTATTGGATTGAATTGAATGTCAATTGTATTAAATTGGGCTAAATTAATTCGTATAGATTCGGATAGACCTAGTACGAAATTGGATCAAGGAAAAGAAAAAGTATTGGATTAGTAGCCTTCGTATCTACGAAAATTTATTGAGGTAAGTTCGTGTAACTAAATTGTATGTTTATATGTTTAAATTGAATGATATTAATGTGAAATTTAAAATTGTCATGTATAAGTATTGATCACATATCTGAATAATTCTGAAAAATACTAAGTCTCATTTGAATCTAAGAAATTCGATGGATACAAATGACATTGTCATTAAGGGTTCCTGTTTGGTTGTGGTCCTGCATGTGTTGCGAAAAAATTACAGATTGCAAGAGCGTCCTGTTATTTAGCTCTTATGAGCATCCCGTTATATGGCTCTCACGAGCTTCTTAATAACTGGCTCTTATGAGCTTCCCGATATTGGCTCGCATGAGCTTCTCGATTACGACTCTTATGAGCTTCCCTTTATATGGCTCGAAAGAGCTTCCCGTTTATATGTTTGTATAAACATACATGTATATGAATTGATGGATTACATTTTTGTACACTTCGTGTGTACTACCTATGTATCCATCGATATTACAAATGATTCAACGAGAAAAGTTCTAATAAGAGATAATATGAATTCGAGATGAATCATTACGGGTATATACTTGAAGTACATGGATATAATTTGTACATGTTATATGGATACGTGATATGGAGAGTATATGTATATGAAAATTCAATTATTGTTGAGCTCATACATGTTTCTTGATATTTATATGGAATACATGGCTGACATGGTTGATGAGGATATGTGTTAGGGCTTTTGGCCAATTTGGTTTGAATATGCCTTAAATGTTTACCTTAATTGTGATGAGGATATGTGTTAGGGCTTTTGGCCAATTACATGTTATACGAACTTACTCTATTTCATTTTCCCTGTTTTATGGTAACTCGAAAGCTCGTTAAGGTTGGAAGTTGGTCGGAGCTACATCACACTATCCAGTATACTTTTCGGTATATATATAGCAAATTAATTTGGTTGTAATGGCATGTATATGATAACTTGGCCAATGTTGGTATATAAATGTTTGGTTGAAACTAGTCATTGGTATGGCTTGTGATTGGTATACTTTGATATGTATATATATGACCTTAATATGTTTGATGTGTGTTTGAAATGGTTGAATGATGGAAATCATATAGGCACATTGATGATTGGTTGAGGTAGCATATTTGGTAAAATATGCATATATGTGTATTTAGTTGTTCTAGTAAGTTTGGATACTTGAATATATATGATGATATGTTATGCATAAAACTCAATTTTTGCTTGAATTGAATGTATTGTTGTGACTTGTGAATGTGCAAATTGTTATGTTTAGGTTGATACCAAATTTGGTCAATTTTTGCTTGAATTGAAGGTATTGTTGTGACTTGTGAATGTGCAAATTGTTATGTTTAGGTTGATACCAAATTTGGGTGAGAAATATGGCTTGGAAATGACCTATTTTCGTCCACACGGGCAGAGACACTGGCATGTGTCTCAGTCGTGTGTGACACACGGTCAGGTGTCACGGGCGTTTGTCCACTGTACTTGAAAATTTTGCACAAGTAAGTATACTCAAAATTGATTACACGGGCGTGTGGTTTGGCCGTATGTCCCTTACATCTTATAAATTGCAAAATAGAATGCTCAAATTATTCACACGGCCTAGCACACGGGCGTGTGGCTTGGCCATGTGACCCAAGTCAGAGAGCTCCTAAGTTTGGACACGGGCTGGGACACGACCGTGTGTCCCTAATTCGAATGCCCACATGGCCTGAGATACGGGCGTGTGTCCCCTGCACCTTGAAATTTATTTTGATATTTTTCAAAAAAAAATTGAGTACCCGGTTTAGTCCCGACCTATTTCTAATGTGTATTTGCGCCTCGATGGCTCATATAAAGGAATTTATGATTGACTTCTGATTTGAATATTATATGATGTGAAATATTTGTTTACTTGATCTGTAAATTCTGGTAATACTCTGTAACTCTGTTCCGGCGATGGACACGGGTTAGGGGTGTTACACTTTAAGCTGCCAAACACTAACAACAAGTTTAGTTCGCTCTAATTGAATAGAGTCAGAACTGAATAGCTATTTGATGTGAATGGAGTAGAGAAGTAATAGATATTTCTTTATTTATTCGGTGAATGGAATAGAAGACAAATAATATTACAGAATAGTAAATGAATAGACGACAAATGACAAATGTGATCTTGGATTAGAAGTAATATTTTATTTATAATATAATATCTTATAGATTTTTTAAAAGCATAATATTTATTAATAAAATAAAATTATTATGATTAAATTATTTATAAAAAATTTATAAAATATTTCATAATTAAAATATATTAAAATATTTTTAGAATAATGATACGTAGTAAATAATAATTAATATTTAAAATGCCAAATATAATATTATAATATAGATAAATATGATTTACACTATTTATATAAATATTGTTTTATTAATATCAATGTGAGCTTTTTATTTTCAAATATTCTCATATAATAAAAATAAATTCTTAAAATTCCCTTAATTAAATTAGCAACAATTAATTTAATCACTTAAAAAAAATTCAGTCTTTTTAAAGTCAACAACAAGTTTATCTATGCCTTAGAAAATATACAAACGGTTTTTAGTACATTTAAATTCTTTAAAATTATTTAGAAGTTAAAATATTGCAATTCAGCAATGTCTTGATATATAGGGCCTTATATTTCGAGACTTAAAAGTTTGAAATTAAAGTTTTGCTACAAGGGTGCAGTGTTTTAAGTAGAGCTGCTCATGGGCCGGGCGGCCCGGCCCGACCCGACGGCCCGTCCGAAATATGAGAGGGTTTGGGTAAAAATATAGGCCCGAAATATGGGATTGGGCAAAAAATGAGGCCCGTTTAGAAAACGGGCCGGGCCTCGGGTACCACTTTTTTGGGCCGAGCCTCGGGCACCACTTTTTTGGCCCGATCCCTGCCCGAATATAATAAAAATATATTTTTTTAATTTTAAAATACTTTTTTTAAAATTTTTTTATTTTTAAAATAAATTTTTAGTGTTTTATTAAAAAATAGGCCGACTGGGCCGAGCTCGGGCTTAGGATTTTTTTCTCGAGCCGGGCCTGGACAAAATCTCAGGCCCATATTTCTAGCCAGGCGGGGCCCGGGCCTAAGATGCGGGTCAAAATTTTTTTCCCGGCCCGAACTCAGCCCGGCCTGGCCCATGAGTACCTCTAGTCTTAAGACACTCCTTTAAATTCTTGAGACATTTTTCTTGATCTCTCAAGACATCTTCTTTAATGTCTTGAAACATAGAGTTGCAGGCTAAATTAAATGCACAAAATCATTGTCTCAAGTTATTTTTCTATGTAAAATGTGAACCAAATATGCCCTTTACTAAGTGTACATGCCTTAATTGATTTTGAACATTTGGTTATTTGGTTGAAAAATGCATTTATGCCTACTTTCACAAGTCGCTTAGTGATTTTGATTTTTAAGCATGTTTGTAACTCTTTAATTGTTTATATATATATATATATATCTTATGCTTATTAACATGTTATAATACTTATATAGATTGTTTGTCACTATTTTTAAATGATTTTTGTTCAATTTTTTTTGATTTTTTAATAATGTCTTAGAAATTGAAGAACATGTTTTGAGTCATTTGCCTAGAAAAACCAGAGCATACTTTTGATGTTTCTTGTCTTGATTCATTTTTCAAATTGACTCTGTAACGCCCTCCATCCGATTTGATCGACCAGATCTGAGTATTGGGTGTTACCTCCTAAAACAAATATAGCCTAGACTTTTGTATTTGTCGATGAATTAGACGAGTATAACTCCTTGTGTATAACTCCTTTACTGAAATACCTCATTTTACTTATTATGTATAACTCCTTGTGTAGTGTAAAATCATGTTTACGATATGAATAATACAATCATTGTTTTCGCCTCACTTCTATCACTAAACAGAGTATTACATTTTGTGCGCAAACTTAATCTTCGCCATAAGACTTCTCATATAAACTCATATGTTATCAATACTTCTAACTATTCATATGGCTTTCTTAGTTCTTCCTTGGGTATGGATCGTAACCCTGTCACAATCTTTCTCTTCTCTGTATGGATATCAACATGAGCCGCTACTCCTCTAGCGTAGCCTTGGTATCGTCTCTCTTGCCTTCCATCTTTCTAACATGCTCTACAATAAAAGGCATCCATAATAAGTTCACAAGAACTTATTGAGACATTATCATACATTCATTTATCATAACATATGAAAACTAACTTCGCACTTCATTTTATAAAACCAGATGGATACTTACTAAGATCAACACTACATATATTAAACATTTTTTGCAACACCCCTAACCCCTCTCCATCGTCAGATTAGGATCACGGGCATTACTAACAAATCAAAACAAATAATCAATCATAACTAAACATGTAAGGAAACCATTAACATTATAGTAAACAGGGGCAGGTTACGTCAACTTAATATTTTCATACTAGAATATGTTAAAATTGAATAATGTATCATGCTATGCAATGCTAAACTTGGTCTTCTACTGTCTACACTCTTATCACTTTTTATCCCTTCTTGAATGTTAGAAGTCGAATACATACAAGACTATTCCAATTATTAGCATTAGAGTATTGGTCTACACTCTGACTATTTTTTTTATCTTCGATGATGTTAGTAGAATGCACTTAATTTAGGTTTGCTAATTCATTCCAAATTAGAGTAAAAGTTACTCTTACAACCCTTATTTCGAGTCTATGGGACCCTAAAAATAGTTTAAAAACAGGATGAGACTACTTTGAAACAATTCTGAAAGTTTAGGGCCATTTTCAAAAAAATTCCTAAAAACAGAGGACATATGGCTGTGTGGAATGCCCTAGGCTGTGTGACCTCGAAGTTGGAACACACGGCCGTGTCCTAGGCCATGTGTCAGCCCCTGTGGAAACCACCCCTATACTATTTTTCAACACGCCCATGTGTGTTACCCGTGTGTGGCACACGACCGTGTGGCAAACCGTGTGCATTTAAATGTACCTTAAAACTCAAGTTTACCATTTCCTACTTACTTGGACACTAAGCAACTCAATTTCCAATCATTTAACCTACTCAAAACATGATTAAACATGCTCAAAATATACCAAATCCATCACCTAATATGCCTAACCAATGTAACCTCATTGGTACACATTTTATATGTTCAAACATTTCAACAATGCATCAACCATTCAAGACTTTCATCCATACCAAATTTACCAATATTGAACTAAAATCTAGCTAATTAGGATATCAAGCTTTAAAACTAAATACACATACCAAAACCTAACTTCAACCATAACATATATACATATAAACATCAATTCACTTGAAATCCAAAATATCATCACACTATCAACAAAAAGACCTTCTAGGTACATGCTATTACAAAATATAACATCACCACACTTCATCTCGGGATTTGTCGTTTGATATTGAGACGGAGATGAGTCGAAGTGTACCTAGCTTGATTCATCTCTTTGATCAATACTTGAATTCATTTCAAGTTTCACATCTCATTTCATCATTTCATATCACATTTCTCATCTCATATTCACTTCTCATCTTTGCCAATTCAATATTTCTCATCTAATATGCATTTCTCATCTTGGCCATTTCAATATCAATCACATAAATTATTATTAAAATTTCCCCTATTAACACGACTCGGACTTGGGCTGGTTAAATGCTAAAGTTACATATTTTATGTAATTAAATTGGTTAATTTATGAGAGTGCACCACTAATTTTTCCATGTTTTTGTTGAATTTTGTGCAGGGGTGCAATTTGGGGCTAAATAGAAGAAAAAGGAGACAATTGGGCTAGGTTGAAGAAAGAAGCAAAGAAGGAGGACCAAAGCAGAATTTTTCCAAGATTAATTAGCTGAAATTTTTGTTGACTTAGTGGGAGATTGTGTAGGGATTTTTAATATTTTATTCATTGATTTTCTATACTAGTTGACTCTTAATTTAGCAAAGCCACTAGTATAAATAGTGGACTACTTTGTTCATTTTATCATCAAGTCTTGAATCAATTCATAAATCAACTTTTATCTTTGAATTCAATCTTTTCTCCATTTTTTCTCACATAGCATCTGTTGTTCATAGTTTCTTCTTCTTCAATTTATTAATTCCTAGTTATCCACCTCCTTAAATCGTTTGCAATTCTTTTTTTCAAATTCCCTTTTCATTTCCAGTAGCCAACCATCCATTTTAATATATTACTAAATTTCTAGCCTCCATATTTAATTACGCCGCCCATCCTTTCCACCTATTTTTTTTACCTTATCCAATTATTCCCAATACCATCATGTCCCAAACCTTAGCCAACTAAACTCATTTTCAGCTTTAGGTCGAAATTAGCCTCGTCAAAACCCGTGAGTTACGAACCCGAGCAATTTAACTCCTAAAATTCCAGTACTTATTACTTCTCCGGATTAAGAGTATGATTTTGTCAACTCACAAAGTCAGATCAACATTAAGTTAAAAAAGACGTCGTTTGATTTAGTGTGGTTAGACGTATAGTTGGAATTTCGAAAGGAACGTTTCTAATCGATTTTCTGTGAACACATTGGCATGGCAAGTAGAGATTGTTGTTTGGTTCCGTCAAGGGAAGTAGTAACCGGATTTAAATGTCCCATACGGTTGAGGGCATTGGTTCGAGCTAGGCTCTTCTAGAACGCAAAGCTGCCGGAGTTCTAAATCACGAACGTTTCGTGGTTGTTCGATCGGTAAGGGTTAGTTATTGGACGTTCCATAACTAATTTACACAAGGAAGAGTTGGTGTCCGAGGCGCCCTTGGTAGCTATAACTAGCTTATTGGAAAAGAGGAGTTCATCTAATTTCGAGGATCAGTTCAAAGATGAGGAAAATTGGTGCCTAAAGCTGAGCTTATTCTAATTAATTTTTCTTCATATTTATTTAACTGTTTTTATTATTCTATTTTCAACTTTTACTTTTTACGTTATTTTTTCTATTTATTTCAGGTCTTCAAATTTCATCCCCCCGAACTTCTTGGGCATGACAACTGTCCCGACATAAATTTGGTCAAGAGAGCAACAATTTACAGTAAACCCAGTCTCTGAGGGATCAACCCTACTCCTTATATTGCATAATTTGCAATTTAAGGCGTAAGTTTATATTGGTGGATTCGACACCCATCATGGACGGATACACGGATCGAACCAACACACCAGTTTGGCACCTAGTGCCTCCTCGGATAAATCCGAAGTAATAACTGTGCTTAACACTATATAAATTGACACCTAGTGTCTTATCTGTTAAACCGAAGCAAATTAGCACCCACTGCCTCATCGACTCGAGGTCGAAGAAATCCTTGAACTGTTCCTATCCTATAGCATGCCATCTATATCTGACTCAACTTGATACAGTTAATAGGATTTCATTTCACTTTTCAATACAACCAATGTCTCAAATTCACATATATATACATTATCACATATAAACATATATTCAATTCAATCTTCATATTTTGAATAAATTCATAATATACCAAATCAATCCATTTCAATTGAATATGAATTCAATTCAATTTCAAAGTACAAAAGTACTCTCCTCAAATGCTTACCATATACAACAATTCAAAATGCAATAATTTATAACTTAGTTCGAATTATAGAAACACAAACTGTGAATTCTGAGCTATTCTAAGTTGATTTTATCCTTCCCTTTTTTACTTGAGGATTCCGATATGACGTTAGCTACAGAATAAAACAATTAAAATACATTAATATTTTACAATTCAATTTCACATTAAAATTTCAATTTTTACACTATATTTTGCTTATTCTTCAATTTAGTCCCTAAACCGAGACTAATTTTAACCTCCACATTTAAACTCAAATTTTTATACTAATTTCACTCTAAACTAAACTTAGCTTCCTCTTTTCTAGTTCAACCCCTTAATTTTGATTTTTCTCAATTTAGTCCTTATTGCTCAAAATCAACAATTTATTGTACAATTTAGTCATTTTCCATTTCTAACTTGAAAATCTATCTATTTAATCCCTAATACTTAAACTTTTCAACAATGTCAGCATCTAAAATCTTGAACAATACTAAAAATTACAACATGGGTCGGGTAGCCCTAGGTACCAAGATTCCAAAAAAGTAAAAATTACAAGAAAAAGACTAAATTGCACTAACTAATTTGAGCTTGAACTCTAAGGTCCTTAGTGTTGTGCGTTACTCTTCTTCTTTTCTTTTTTTTCTTTTCTTTCTTTTTTTTCTTTTCTAATTTTGCATGCCATTCTCTTTCTATTCTCTTTATTCTTTCTTTTATTATATGTTATTATTATTATTATTATTAACTTTATAATATAACATATATTAAATATATACATGCATTATACTTAACCATAACCGACAACCTATACACAACCATTTATTAAATGGTATAATTGCTACTTTAGCGCATTTAGTTTATTTCAATTTATAATTCAACTTTTAACTCATACGCGATTTAGTCCCTGTACCTTAACAACTTTTAATTTCAGGAAATTATTAATCCAAAAATTAATTCACTACTAAAATAACCCTTAAATATTTTATAAAAATATTTATGGGTCCGATTTACGGCTACAAAGTCTCAAAAATACACTTTTCGACACCCCTAACTATTGGGTCATTAAAATTCTCCCTCGTAAATAAATCGTCCCCAAAATTTACCTAAAAAATGGTGGGGATATTTGAGATCTCATTGTCTCTTCTGGTTCCCAAGCCGCTTCCTCGACACTATGACTACGCCATAAAAATTTTTCTAACGGAACACGTTTATTACAAAATTCTTTCACTTCGCAAGCCAAAATTTTGACCGGTTCTTCTTCACAAGATAAGTCAGGTTGAATTTCAATTTCTTCAGTTGAAATAATGTGAAACGGATCCGATCGATACCTTCTAAGAATTGACACATGGAAAACGTCGTGCATTTTCTATAATTCCTCTGGTAATGCCAAGCTATATGTGACTGGTCCCACTCTTTCAGTGATCACATATGGTCCAATAAAAGAGGACTCAGTTTCCCTTTTCGGCCAAATCTCAAAACCTTTTTCCATGGTAAAACCTTTAGAAATATTTTATCTCCAACCGAAAACTCAATATCTCGACATTTCAAATCTACGTACGATTTATATCTATCAAAATTTGTTTTCAATCTATCTTGAATCATCTTAACAATATTTTCCATTTCTTGAATCAATTATGGCCCAACAACTTTTCATTCACATAATTCCATCCAACAAATAGGTGTTCGACACCTACGACCATATAAGGCTTCGTATGGAGCCATTTGAATACTCGATTGGAAACTATTGTTGTATACGAATTTGGCCAAAGGTAAATAATGTTTCCAGCCTAATTCAAAATCGATTACACAAGTACGAAGCATATTTTCCAAAATTTGAATAACATGTTTAGATTGTCCGTCTGTCTACGGGTGAAAGGTCGTGCTGAAATTAATTCTCGTACCAAGAGATTCATGCAACTATTTCCAAAATCTTGAAGTAAAACGCGGATCTTGATCAGAGATAATCAACATAGGGACTCCATGCAATCTCACGATTTCCTGAATGTAAACTTCAGCAAGTTTTTGAAATGACCAATCAGTCCTAACTGCAATGAAATGAGTCGATTTCGTAAGTCGATCAACAATCACCCACATAACATTTTTCTTGCTTGAATATAAAGGTAACCTTGTTACAAAATCCATCATAATGTGTTCCCATTTCCACTTAGGTATAGAAATAGACTGAAGTAATCCTGTGGGAACCTGATGTTCAGCCTTAACTTGTTGGCAAGTTAAGCATTTAACTACATACTCAATTACTTTTCTTTTCATTCATGGCCACCAATACACTTCTCGCAGGTTAGGATACATTTTTGTTACTCCAGGATGCAAAGCGAAAGGACTATCATAAGCTTCTGAAGTATCAACTCTTTTAATTCTACAACATCTGGAACACATATTCGATTTTGAAATCTCAAAAAACTACAATCATCAATATTGAAACTTTCTATTGCGCATTTTTAAACCATTTCTCTTTTCCTCGCTAACTTGACATCATCTAACTATGCTCCCTTAATTTGATCAAACGACATTGGCTTGAACTTCAACTCGACCAAAAGTTTCTATCATCATTGATGCTAATTTGAGCAAACATCGCTCGCAATTCAATAATTGTCTCCCTGCTCAACGCGTTAGCTACGACATTAGCTTTACTAAGATAGTAATAATAACATAATCATAATCTTTTAGAAGCTCGACCCAACGTCATTGTCTCAAATTCAACTTCTTTTGTGTTAGGAGGTATTTAAGACTCTTATGATCTGTATAAATGTGACACTTTTCACCGTACAGATAGTGTCTCCAGATCTTTAGAGCAAAGACTACAACAACTAACTCTAAGTTGTGCGTCGAATAGTTATGTTCATGCGTTTTTAGTTGACAAGACACATACGCGATCACTTTTCTGTCTTGTGTCAAGATACAACTGAGACCATTCAATGAGGCATCACTGTAGACCACAAAATCTTTTTCTAATTCAGGTAAAGTTAAAAACGGTACCTCAATCAACATCTGTTTTAATTTCTCAAAACTCTCTTGACATTCCTTGTTCCAAATGAACTGTATGTTTTTGTACAACAACTTTGTGATTGGCAAAGCTATCTTAGAAAATTCATTTTCAAATCTTCTGTAATAACCAACTAACCCAAGAAAATTGCGAACCTCTAATGCATTCTTGGTGCTTTCCACTGAACAAATGACCTCAATGTTTTTCAAATCAGCTCTAACTCTATCTACTGAGATAATATGTCCAAAAACAGAACTTCTGATAACCAGAATTCGCACTTGCTAAGCTTCTTATATAACTGCTTCTCTCGTAATACTTACAAAACAATTCTGAAGTGTTGCTCATGCCCGGATTTGGATTTCGAATAGATCAAGATGTTTTTAATGAAAACTACCACAAATTGATCCAAATACGGTTGAAAAATATGGCTTATGAGATCCATGAATACCGCTGGAGCATTAGTCAACCTAAAAGGCATCACCAAGAATTCATAGTTGCCATAACGAGTATGAAATGTCGTATTAGGTACGCCATTATTTTTTACTTTCAACTGATAGTAACCCGATCTCAAATCATTCCTAGAAAAAATAAAAGCTCTTTTTAGTTGATCAAACAAGTAATCAATACAAGGTAAGGGCTATCGATTCTTAGTCGTCAACTTATTCAATTGTCGATAGTCTATACAGAGCCACATCGAGCCATATTTCTTTTTAACGAATAACACTGGAGCTCCCCAAGGTGATATACTAGGGCATATAAAGCCATGATCTAGCAAATCTTGCAGTTGCACCTTCAATTCTTTCAGCTCTGTGGGTGTGATAAGATAAAGGGACATTGCCACCGGAGCTGTATTAGGAAACACTTCAATTGCAAACTCAACCTCCCGATCTGGTGGTAATCCCGGTAATTTTTCAGGAAACATATCAAGAAATTCACAAACAGTTTGAATCTTATTTGCTCTGACAATCACCAAAATTTGAGTTGATAACATAGACTAGAAAAGCTTCACAACCTTGATTGAGAATTTTATTAGCTCGAATGTCAAAATGATACAAGTTGACCCATTCGTTCGAACACTATTCACCTCAATTATGTTAACAAATTCACTTTGAACCACAAATTTCTTTTTACGACAGTCTAGAATCACTCTATGTTCAATAAGCCAATCCATTCCCAATATTAAATCAAAGCAGCCAAATGACATTATCAACAAATCAACAGGGAATGTTATATTATGCATCTCTAACGGGCATCGCCTACACACCTGATTCACTATTACAGACTGTCCTAAAGGACTTGACCCAATTATTGATACTCTAGACATCTCGACTTTTAAACTTCTCAATTTAACTAACTTAGCGTTAACATATGAGTGTGAAGATCTCAGGTTTATCAAAGCTGTAACACCCTAAATTTTGGGACTAGAAGAAATAGGTTTTGGACAAGGGAACAGTTAGGAGACTGCACATAAATATTTAGTTGTGTAAGGAAGTGACATAAATGAATGTCTGCTTCAGTGGTTAAGTGATTTAGGAGTGTTTGGAAGTGTCTGAGAAGTCAGGGGTTCAAGCCTTAGCTTATGCAAAATTTTTATTTTAAGTGAATAAAAATCCTTGGATCTAGATAGTAGGTTCTTCAATTATTGTGGTTAAAATATGATACAAAGGAGTTGTTGGTCTAGTGGTAAGGGGCATGTAGAGTGTACATGGGGTCTAAGGTTCGAGTGGTGGCACATCAAAAAGGGAGTATTTATTTTGCTGCCTAATTCGTGTAGGCGGTAGAGTTGGATTGAAATATTACTAAATGGAGTTTGAACTGGTCATAGAAAGAATTGAGGAGGGATATTTGGAGAGATTTAAGGAGAGAATATTGGGATTTGGGGAGGTTGTTATTGTGGAGAGATAATAGTAGAAAATGAAGGGATAGGAAGTGGATAGAGAGTGTGTAGCCGAATTAGAGGAGGGATTTTTTAGGATTTGGGGTTGTTGTCGATTTGGTGAGAGTTATAATTCGGGTTACTTTCCTTTTCTTTCAACCTTGGCTGAATACAGCTTCTCTCCTCCTTCACCATTTTTCTTTTCAGTTTTCTCTCCTAGTCGATTCTCCTTTCCTCTTTTTAAGCTCTGTCGAATAGCTCTCGGCTTTAGCAAGGGTTCGTTGATCAATTGGGAGTGCACGATTTTCTTTTCCTCTCCCTCAAGTGCTTTCCATTGGCCGAATACTGATAGATTAATCCCGATTCTCAATTCTTTGTACGCTACATCTCTGATCTGCAATCTATCTTATCGTTGTTGGTAAGTGGTTATGGTATGATAAGGAGTCATCTGTTACTTTTTGGGAAACAATATTGAGTGGTAAGTGGGGTGCAATTGAGATGGTTTGTCAAGTATGAGTCTAATATAAAGATGGTGACTTTTGTGTAGGTGGTGGTCAAGGTTGATTGGCATATTGCTTGGGAACCAAGGGTGCGATGGCCATTGATTTTTGAAATAAGAGTGTTCGGAATGAAGGGAATCTACAAATCGCATCAGGTGTGTAAACACCTTACTGTAACTGTAGAACGACAAAAGTCGAAAAGTTAGAAATACGACGTTTGAGACCACATGAGCGTGCGGTCGCTCGTGTGGTAAGCCAAACCCACGAATCATGGGCGATAGACTGTGGAGGCCTCCATGAGCATTTTCATAGGCTTAGGTCGTAATGGGCCACGTTGGGCCGAAATAGGCCGTGTGGGCTCAATGGGCTCATAGGCTCACATGGATGAAATTCACGATGTGTGGCAAATACTAAACTAGGCTATGTAGATCTCATAGCCGTGGAAAAATCTGGGCTAAACGGGTCGCACGAGCGTGTGGGCCCAATTGGGCCGAGTAATGGGTCTTGGGCTCATTTACACTGTTTTGACCATTTAGGGTACCTGAGTCGCACGAGGCAACTGCGGACCTTTCGAGAGGCCGATATCTGCACTAAAACCCCAAAATAGGGTAAAAGGACCGAAATACCCCCATTGGGTAAAATGATTGAAATACCCCCATAGAGTAGAATGACCGAAATACCTGTTGGAACGTTGGCACCCCTACGGCGCAGCGAAGAAATAAAACATTCAGCGATCCTAACCATGGATCCATGTGTGAGGAATGAATCAGGGTGAAATAAAGGTTTCGAAATTACCGAATCTTTATTATGAGTAGACAGCAATGCCTCAGAAACGAGTAATCTGATCTACTATCGAACCAAGCCGCAATCTATCGTGACTCTGGCCTCTACGTAATCCACCCAGATGATAATGAACGGAAGGAATCCCCAAAACTATTTTTTGAAAAAGACTTTGCTTTGACGGTTGCTAGACCCCAAGCAAAGAAAAGATCAGATTTTTATATCTATTTTTTTAGGGTTTCTAGAAATTAAATAAATATAACAATGTTTTAAACTGAAAATTATAATTACATTAATTATAATAATGATTTTGATAAACTATATATTTATTTGAATTTATATAGTAACCAAATTCGTGTTCTCATTATGCGTACAACAACTTTGTACATAATGTGTTTGATATTTGATTGCCCAATTAAATTAATTCTATAATTAATTTAATTCAAGCGACAACCAAACACAATACCAACTATGTTTTATTCCGTTTATTTCAACTATGGGGTGTGACCCTGTAGGTTCTCGTAATGTTAGCAGTAATACTAGAACGATTCCAATGTTACAAACAATGAGTGGCACCTAGCAATGCATCATTGCTACCTAAGTCACAAGAAATCATGATTCGACATAACTTTTTTTTATGATTAACCTTTCATGCAATAATCCTTAAGTCCTTTATCTCTGGATTGGACACAAGTCATGGAATAGTCACACTTGCATAGTCCATTCCATGTTCCTTGATATCTTAAGTAGACTATGATATACAAATAAGTATGACATCTCATATCAGCTTATTTGAGCATGGCCATGCGTTTCTAGTCTCACTCAATCAAGTGGCCTAAGATATTACTCCCATTATGTAGGAGGGACTTATCCTATATCGATCAACCATATCCCTCTACATAGATCGTGGTATATCCAACATCAGCCTTTATAAAACAACCAGTTACGGTGTACGTTTGACTGTATCAAAATATACAACTCATGATGTTGGGATTATGATGATCTCAAGTCTGAGGATCATATACATATTAATCACTATGAGTAATGTTGTGACAATTACATAATAATCCAAGAAACATACTCATAACGGGTCAGTCCAATATGTTGTTCTCTAACACACATATTCATGCATCGATTTTGACATTCCATATCAATGACAACTCTTTATCATCAATCAACTACATGTTAGTCTTAATGCATTATTGCTGTCCTATCCAACAATAATATTTGACTAAGGACCTTTTAAGAATAATCATATTATTCTCAGGATATTATTATAAAACAATTTATTCATACACATAGAAAAGAAACTGAAATAATAATGGCAATGCCTTATATTAATAAACATGATAAATCAAGTATGTTATTACAACCATCTCATGATCGATCTTTGGGCATACTCTAACAATACCCCCCATAGGATAAAATGATTGAAATACCCCCATAGGGTAAAATGACCAAAATACCCTCATAAGGTAAAATAACTGAATTACCCCATAGGGTAGAATGACTGAAATCCCCCATAGGGTAAAATGATCGAAATACCCCCATAGGGTAAAATAACTGTTATACCCCTAGGAGATGAAATGACTGTTATGGCCTGATGTTATGTATGTCTGATTTGCTCTATGATATGTATGACTATGATTGAGCATGACATTTTGCATACACATATGATATTATGTCACGACATATTGCATGGGGATGGGTTGTTATATTTGGAGGAAGAATACCATACTGATAAGGTTGCACGGGTCGCCCAAGACGACTGTGGACCTACTGATGGCTATATGTCGTTTATCTTCTGGCAGCTTTGCTGCAATACTGTTTAGTATCGCAATCGGTGATAATCTTGGTGTGTCTGGCTGGGTGGGTGGATTTTATCCCCATATGGTGTGTTTGGCTGGATGGAGTGGTGTGTAGAGGTTGGATTGGGTAGGACTTCTTACTGCATATCTGCATTGATTAATGATATTGTACTGTTACTGCATCAATTAATGATATTACATACTGTTCACTGCATAACTGGTGTCTGTTACTGCTATGGGCCAAGGCCCCACTAATACTATTACTGAAATTGGGCAAAGGCATTGCAGATTACTGGCATTGTGATGGGCTTAAGCCCATTCGTTTACTGTTACGGGAAAGGGCTTAGGCCAACTGAACTGAACTGTTATTACATTGGGCTTAATCCCAAACTATAAATGCATTGGCTATTTGCTTTTATGGGGTTACATACTGAGTTTTCGTAAACACACCCCTCTGTTTATCTTACAGGTAATCCCCAATCTTAGGGACCGGTGTTGCGAGGGACTCGGAGGTGGCCACACAATCGCACCTGCTTTTACATTTGTTTTTTTTATAAAAAAAATTATTTTGGGTATTTGTTCTATAATAAAGCCTTTTAAAATTTTCTTTTAAACTTTTAATTTGGGAATTTTTCTTATTTTAATTCATATCTGATAGAAGTAGGACACGAATTTTCAAAAGATGAATGTTTTTTCAAAACACCACATTTTCGTACCATAAAATAAAAGCTTCCGCATCAAAACAATGTTTTGAATATAGTAACAACAAATAAGATCAACAAATTGCTAAAGATAACTTGAGTTTCAATAAACGAGAATTAATATAGAGCGGGCATTTCATTGAAACTATGTTTTCAAAAAACACTTCAATGTGATATCGCCAAATTCGGCCATAATGTCTAGGCCGAGTCTGGGGTGTTACAAAAGCATAAACAGGTTTTGAATGCAATAAAAAGATACCTGCCACAACGTCGGTAGGATCACCATCCTCACGTGTCTGTACAACATAAGCTCCGCTGGTGCTTTGGCCTCTGCCTGGTGAGTAATAGTATCATTTCCCTTCCTAGCACCACATTTAGTAACAGAACCACCGCGACTTGTTTCGTGGCCCCTAGATTCAGTCACAAACCTTTGAGAAGAAACAGGAGTAGCATTATCATTCTTCGGACACTCTCAAGCAAAATGTTCCATAGATCCATAGCGAAAACAAGCTCGAGTTAGCTTCCAACATTCACCACGGTACTTTTTCCCATAATGTTCACAATTCAGAATATCAGTGTCCTTGGATGGACCTCACATTACCCGTGGACACAATTGGTTGTCGATCATGATTTCTATCAGATTTGTCGAACTTAACAGTTGAATTCTAGCCACCATGAAATTCCTTTGTTCGTTTCGATTGTGGATTCGAGCTAGTAGCTCTAAACCGCTTCCCAGAAGTGCAAGTAACCTTAGCTTTTTTATCAAGTCCCAAGGCTTGTTCTACCATCTTTTTTCATTCGACTAGATCGAAAAATTCTATAATTTGATGAGATACCAACTATACTCGTAGTTCATCTCCTATCCCAGGTAGAAATTGCTTGCAACTTTTTATTTTAGATGGTACAAATTTAGCACCGTACTTATTGAGTCGTACGAACTCCCATTCATAATCAGCTACTAACATCTCACTCTACTTTAATAGTAAAAACTTTTTCCTTCTATATTTTATGTACAATTCTCTGATGTATTTCTTTTGGAATTCCTTTTGGATGAATTCTCAATTGGCATGTTCAATAGGTACGTGGTGTGTCATTGACTGCCACAAGGTATACACTTCTCCTTGCAGTAAAGAAACAACACAAATTACGCTTTCGCGTGGGTTGCATTCAAGTTGTTGTAAAACACGCTTAGAGGATTCAATCCAAACTTCCGTTGCTGGGGGATCCACCCTTTTCAACCCCAAAAACTCAGTTGCACCATATCTCCATATTTCTTTTATCGAAGCCTGTCAAACAGTAGGTGTAGGCATTGTAGTAGATGTAGTTCCCGCAACACGTTGAAGCACATCAGCGATAGCTCTAAGCAGGTTTGAATCACCTGCTCCATAATTATTATCTCGCTCAATATTAAGTCGTTAAGCACCAGTTGTGTTAACATTCGGAGTTACCGACTCCGTTTCTTCACAATCATCAGTATGTTCATCACTAGAGTAAAACTCTTGTTCAACTTTATTATCAGATTTGTTTGCCATCTTTTAACTATAAAACAAAAAAAATTACAATTAGGATCCAAATCCTGACTCAACTCGACTCAACAATGGCATGTACATGTAGACTCAATTCTGAGCTTGATTTAGTCCGAGAATCGGCTAAACCTGTAGCTCTAATGCCATTAAATGTAAGACCCCTAACCCCTCTTCGTCGTTGGATTACGATCACGGGCATTACTAACAAATCAAAACAAATAATCAATCATAATTAAACATGTAAGCTAACCACTAACATTATAGTAAATAGGGGCAGGTCATGTCAGTCTAATATTTTCATACTAGAATCTTCTAAAATTGAATAATGCATCATGCTATGCAATGCTAAACTTTGTCTTCCACTGTCTCTTATCACTATTTATCCCTTCTTGAATGATAGAAGTCGAATACATAGAAGACTATTCCAATTATTAGCATTAGAGTATTGGTCCACACTCTAACTACATATTTTTCATCTTCGATGATGTTAGTAGAATACACTTAATTTATGTTTGCTAATTCATTCCAAATCAGAGTTAAAGTTACTCTTACAACCCCTATTTCGAGTCCTAGGCCTAAAATTTTTACCTAAAAATTCCTAAAAATAGGGGCTGTAACTTACAGCTCGTGTCCCAAACCATGTGAACCCAAAAATTTACCTAAAATCAAGCCATTTGAAGTTCAATTTATACCTAAACATTCAAACCATTTGGGCACAAAACATACCATTTCAAACATCCTAAATCATCTAACCAATATGCCATTCAAAGGTACCACAATTGCATCAAAACATCATTTACTAAATCAAAATAACATTATCTCATTTCATGCATAGACCTAGTTCAAATATGTGCCAAACCTTATGATAAATCATTATCAATGCGTATACAATAACATCAACTCACAAGTGAGTATACTTGTCCATGAAACAAATGAAATCAACCAAAAGATAGGTAAATTTCCATATGTAATAACATCATTTTGTTCATAAATCTTTTCATAAGATCAAGATTTCATCCATTTGCATACTTACCACTTCCTCTCATTTTCTTACCCGTTGAACCATTTAGAATTACATCGGATACTTGGGAAAGCTCACACATAGTGTGCCTTTACATATAACCATAACATTTCTGTTACATCGATGCTCACACTAGCTGTGAAATGGGGTTGCTCAAACGAGCTGTGGGTGAGAATGTAAGCTACACAATGTTGCTCACACGAGCTGTGGAGAATCCACAACAAATGCAGGACCTCAGCTATCGACAGGACATTCAAGACTGGCACCCGAAACATGAAATCCCTAATGACATGTCGTTTGTATCCTAAGAATTCTTAAGGTTCAACCTGGACTCGATATCCGTCAATTCATCATAGCATGGATATATTTACATATAGGTTCCTTTATATTAAAACAACATAATAAACATTCAATTTAGCTAACATTAAACTGATCACAGTTCATACGAACTTACATTGATAACTAAGGCGTAGAAGTAAAGTCGAACTAATCCGAAACTTTAGCATTTCTTCGATTTAAGTCCAATTGTGGTTTATCTTGATCTAAAAAAATAATTTCATTCAATTAAGTACTTCTAGAATTCAATTCAATACATAACTCATATTTATGTAAAATTACAAATTTTCCCCTAACATTTTAACTTCTCACAATGTAGTCCTTAAGCTCATAACTTGAATATAACTCATTTTAACCTAAATCCATGTTAACCAATGCTATAAAGGGACTTTGAAACAAATCAAAATTATCAACAATTCACAATAAAACCCATGGATTTAAACTTTTAACAATTTAATCCCTAATTACAGTTTTACCAAAAATCACTTAACAAAGCATATTTGTTTTACAACCAAAACTAATAATATATCAAATAACATCAAAAAATATTCAAAAACATCCATGTCAAATCCTTCAACCTTTAAAAATTTTTCAAATTAATCCCTGGGCTAACTATATTAAGCTAAAACGAACTCAAAAATATAAAAATAATTAAAAACGGGGCTTGAATGCATACCCTGAAAGAAGAAATCAAAACTGAAGCTCTCCCCCTCTTCAATGGTGAATTTCGGTAAAGACAAAATGAAATGAGAAAGATGATAACTTTGTTTCAACTTTCTTTACTTATTTTTCTTTTAATTATTCAACTACCATTTTAACCTTTAAAAATTATCCAAATTTCAATAAAACATTGTCCATAACTATCCACTAACTCACTAAATGGTATATTTACCATTCAAGTCCATTAATTTAAGATTTCATAGCCATTCGACCCCTTTAACTAATAGAACTCAACTTTTACTCTTCTTTACGATTTAGTCCTTTTTACCTAATTAAACATATAGACATCAAAATTTCTTAACAAAATTTTAATATGACCTTAATATAATCACGTAAACATTAAATAAATGATAAATTAATAATTTACCTGTCGAAATTGTGGTCCCGAAACTACTATTTCTGACACCACTGAAAATGAGTTGTTATACATTTTACAGCACCCTGAGTTGGTTCGGTTATTGTTGGTTCAGTCTAGGTCAGTGACGACCCGACTGGTCCGATCTAGCCACCTGTCAGATCGCCGACCCGATTTCACATATTAGGCTCGGTTTGACCAATTTTTGGGTCTTGGTCTTAGTTTTAGGCTCTCGGGCCCAATTTACGATCTCAGGTCTAATTTTCAAGTTCAATTACCCATTGGGCCAATTGTTTAACTTGAAAATTAATTTCTAAAAATATCATTTTAATTTTAATTAATTTGATTAATTTAATTTTACTTGATCAAAATTAATTTTCCCAAAAATCACTTATATTTTCTAAATTATTTTTTCAAGAAAATTCTTTAATCAAATTCGCTAGTTGAACAATTCTAACGACCACCTAATTTAATTCTACATCGAATAAATTGACTAAATTAAATTATTTCCAAATTTGTAAAATTTTCTTCTGATTCAAATGCAGTCTGATCGAGCTTTTGTTGAGCTAGGGAGGGATCAATCGAATATATACTATTAGGCTCTAGTGATTACAATTATGTCCAGAAGCATCATTTCGATGATTCATAATTACTTAATCATGAAGTCAATCCATAAGAAGTACCATGATTGAAACTCATTATTTTATACTATTTACGAAAACAATTCATCCAACTGTTTCATCCAATTACCTCATCATGTATGTGTTGCCCTTTTATTATATCCTTAATTCCTTTAATTTAAATTCATTCACTCAATATAATCCTATTTTATCTCATTATCATCATTGTGTCTTCTTAATGATTAATATGATCACTGTTAACAAATGACTGTGATAAATTGTTTGTTCGATAACAAGCAACCCGTGGTGACGTTCCATATTTATCAATCCACACAATGCCAATGAGAGGATATCATTAACTCTTTAATTGAGCTATGAATTCCATTGTTGCTAGTAAAGCCATGACATACATAAGTCATGTACCTAACATACTGACTATGTGCTCAATCATCTTTAGAGCATAAGCCTCAACTTATATCAAAGCACATGAATTGCATACGCATGGTCAGTGACTAACTCATGATTTAGGTAAATCACACCATGAATGTCATAAGTGAATTAATTCACAAACAGATTCAGAATTAATTCATCTTGGGTCTAGTCCAATGTATCATCCTATCAATGAATACATCTATGTCTCTACCCGTGAATTCAACTGCTCTGATAGCCAAGACTAGTCATCTCTCCAATTGGAATTGTAAACGACATAGTAATCCTTCTCAGCATTTGAACCAAATGCTCACTTCGATTCTTTTACGAGATTATGGACTTATTTAGATTATCTACTGAAGTAAGTTACTTTTCTCACAATGTAAACATTCTTACAATGCCACTTATCCTTGGTTTGAACTTAGACAATCAATGAGCTAATATTTGTTTGTCACAATTTCGTTATGCATGCAAAATATAAAAGACAGAAATACAAAAGACATAATAGTGAAATATAAAATTAACTTTATTTGTTTATTCATCGTTCAAATAAATAGAAAACAATTATATGTTTACTGCCATATGAACATATTTCCCAACAACTATGCACGCAAACCAGAGGTTCATAAGGTGAATCCTCCATTATCAGACTTACTACGTACTCACCTCAGCATTTGCCAACATTAAGGCGTCACAGGCGCACTCATAATGGTTCTTATTTTTATACTAGCTTGAACACCATTCACTTTTTAACTCATCTTATCTGACTCATTCTTTGAATAGTACTCGATTACTAAGATTTTGACGGTGAGGTGTTACAAAATCAAGACATAGTATCATGTCTCAAGACATTTCATCAATTATAGGGTCCCCAGGTCAGTTTTTTTTTCATTTTATCGAGACCTTAAGAACATCTTCCCCTCCTTTTCGATTTTTCCTCTCAAATCATTGATTCTAACTTATTTTTCCTCAATTTTGTTTATTTTTTTTTGTGCTTAAAATCACTACCCATCACATTTAAGCACAAAATCATCTATTATTTTCATCACATCAACAAATCATCTAATTCTCAAATCTCAAATATATCAACCTTAACTTTTCATTTTAATTTTTTTGTTAAAGTTAGTTAATTATTTTGTTCCAATATTATTATTTATATGTCATTTTCTTAATTATTACCATTTTAACACATGAAAACACTGTAACACCCTCAACTTGGTCTAGACGTTATGGCCGAACCTGGCGGTGTCATATGGTAGTGTTTTTCGAAAAATGAGTTATCGTCAAAACCCTCTTATCTTAACCGCCTCTTTACACTCTCTTATGCTTAATTCCAAGATGTGCCGATCAATTTCAACGTGATTTGTATTCAAAAGTTATTCTCTTTCAAAACATTATTAATTTTCAAAACGTCACTTATTGCGGAAGCTTTTCAAAACAGTTTGCATGTTTGTGTGAATTTTGTTAAAATGTTTGATCTGTTTTGAAAACTCGATTATCCCTACTACTAGCAGTTGTAAATCAAAACAATAAAAACCCCAAATTAAAAATAAAAATCTAAAGAAGCCATTATTACAGTAAAATACCTCAAAATAAAATCAAAATTATAATTAAATACTAAGCCGAACTAAATAGGTCATGTGGCCACTGCTGCGTCCTCCGTCGCACTGATCCACCTATGTCTGGGGATTACCTGTACAGTCAAATCAAAATGGTGAGTTTACGAAAACTTAGTGTGTAATATAAAGCAAACAGTCAGAAGGCAATGCAACCTAGGCCTAAGCCCATTTCAGTATAGTTTCAATTTCAATTAGGGCCTTAGCACATTACAATACAGAAGCAGTCATGCATTTGGGCCTTGGCCCAATACAGTCTCAATATTCAGTACAGTAACAGATATACAGTATCAAATCCTACCCAGCCAGCCTCTACACTCCAACTCCGTCCAACCCTACACTCCATGTGGGGATATAATCAACCCACCCATCTGTACACTCTAAAAAGTGCGGCATTAAATAGTAGTTCGCAGCAGAGCTGCCAATAACTTAGGCTCGAGGCCTTTCAGTACACTTCCTCCGAACATTATAATTCCCCAACCCAATGTAATGCAATATACATATATGACATGTTGTAACATAATATCATGCATGTAAACAGAGCATACAGTATCAAATCATTGAGACATCATCAGGCTTAATCATATCAGTCATACAGTCAGTTAGGGGTCTAGGTAAACTTGTCGTCCCTACAGTAGGTTCACAGTCGACTTGGGCGACCCGTACAACCTTATCAATCAAACAGTAAAATTGGGCCTACGAGCCCATAAAGTTTGCCCGTGTGGCCCACATGGCCCAAATTGGCCTCGGCCTCTTGATCCATTTTAGTGTAACCCATGCTAGATAACTATTCATATGTGTTTCCACTATTTACTTATATAATCCTTCAAAGTTGTCTACTTAAGTCACTATTACTCAATTATTTGTATCTTAAGCTACAGAATTCCGAATTAAGACCCCCCAAATTTTCCCTGAAACTTGACTCACATATCTTCTTACCATAAAATTTTTAGAATTTTTAGTTTAGCCAGTAAGTACACTTTATTCTTTAAATTTCCCCTACTCTGCTATCTAGTAGTTTCGACCTTTCTGCACTAAAAATTAATTATCTTCTCGTAAAAATTTTGAACTATGTTCTCGTTTGTATATATTGAAAATAAACTCATTCAGAATTTTAAAAATATAAAATATAACCTATGATCATTTTTATACAATTTTTAATAATTTTTGGAAGTCAAGACAGGGGATTCTAAAATCATTTTGACCCTCTCTCACTAAAATTCCATTATCTCATAATATGAAATTCTTTTGCTTACTTCGTTTCTTCTATGAGAAACTAGACTCAAATATATTTAATCCCATATTTTTTGGCCCTCTAAATCAATTCCTACAATTTATGGTGATTTTTTTTAAAATTATCCTACTGTTGTTGTCCAAACAACAAGCAATATCGGCTTTTCGCCGAATCCCTTATTTTTGTGTTTCGGGTACACACCTGGTAACGATTGATGCTACAACGATCCTTGAGCACTCCAGAACCTATAATTGACAAATTCCACTCAATTTATCACGTAATCAATCGAACTAAAACTAAATCTGAAACGAGAAACACATCCCTTAAATGATGAAAAGCTTACCCTAGCACCTCGAAATAGTTGGTTACGCAATAACGTGATGAGACCCTTAATCCACACGAGATGTTGCTGCCAAACTTCACAAACCCTTGAATTAAAGTTGGAAAAATATTGTAAGTCAAAGAGAGCAAAAACTCTACTTACCAGAACGTGCGACGAAAATTGACCCAACGAAACGAAGGTGTGGTAGCCAACAAAAGAGACGGAAACATAAAGAATAATGGAAAGAAAAAATTCAGGTTTGACAACAAAAAAACAAAAGGTAAAGAAGAAAGGGAGAAGAGATGGCATCAGAAAGGTGGGGAGTTTTGGGAAAATCAAAATTTTACAAAAAGGAAATGATAATGCTCAGAAAATCTGATAACCCCAAAATCCACTCCCCTAAATTCTCTCTACCAAACTCCCACTACTCAGATTTCCAATACAACTCAAACTCTCCAACTGATGAGGAAATAAAAATATATTTGTCCTTACACTCACGCAGAGATTCGAACTCTTGACCCTCTGCCAACCAACACTCCCCTTAACCACCAGACCAACAGACCCATTCTGGTAAGTACTTACAAACTTTTAATTAAAAGCCTACTAGCCAGAAATAGGGGTTAAGTCAGAAAAATACTAGAATTTGCCAAAGTCAGGACTTGAACTCAAGACCTCCTAGACTTACCCAGAGCACTTAACCACAAATGCCGATACACAATTGTGTCACATTTTCACAATAACAAAAATAAAAATTTTGGGGCATTACAAACACGATGTTCTTACATATCATTGCATTAAACATCCTTAGACAATCTTAGTTTTACTCAATCTTACCTTAGCAGTTTGGCTTTAGAAGCTTTTAGACAATCCTTGAAATGTATCAAAAAGTCAAACATGCCACTCATAAGAAGCCCCTCAAACGGAACCCAGTCCATCCACCAACTAAAAATGGTATTGTAAATTCTCGTCTAGCCTAACCAATCCTCTTCTCTTCTTTATAAAATTCCTCTTCTTTTTTCATCCTTTGATAATTGTTTTCATCCATCTCAAGATAAAACCAAATTCTATTCTCATTTTGTGACTCACCCTTTATCTATCGATCATCTTATCAATGTCTATTTTTTAAGAGAATTTGGTTTTGTGCATCTTGCCACATTTGAAAATTAACGTTAGATTGAGTTTCTAAATTATATAAAATGTTTGGTTCACCCAAATATTATCCAAGTCTTTTATTTTAATGCAATCTTTGTGTGTGATCCGAACAATAATGAAAACATCACCAACATTTCCTCTTACTTTATGGGACAACTATTTAGCTTGTCCAAAACCCAATTTGTAGAATACCTTATGGGAAAAGGTATTTTTATTTTTAATTAGACTTAATATATTGTGTATTAAATATAATTAAGTTTCTGGATTTATGTCTCTTATTTTTTAGCTTTTCTTTTTCTAGTTAAACTCTATTTTTAGTTTCCCACTTAAACTCTGATTAGTGTAGGTTATTTTAATATTACTTGACCTACGAATTTAGCCTATAAATAGACCATTTTCTACCCTAGAAAGAATTAAACCCATTACACATTTAGGTATTAACTTTTACAAGCTTTCAAATAATTTCGCGCTCACATTTTGAGGGTTCTTATTTTGGGGTTTAGTTTTATCTCCATCTTTTGTACTATTTGTTTTTGTCATTTTAGTGAAATTATCTTTGCTTGTGATTTTTTATCTTCTTCGGAGGGATTTTTCTGTGTAAAATATCTGTGTTTGATCTTTTCAATTTCTTCGTTATTTTACTTATTCGTTGCTTAACCGGGTTTATCCCCAACAAACTAGTATCAGAGCTAGTTCAATTTTTGCAATCAACCCGTTTAGAGATGACAACAACCAGTTTTGATATTGATAAGTTTGATGGCGTCACAAATTTTAATCTGTGATAAGTTCGGATGACAACAATTCTGATTTAGAGCGATCTGAAAAGGGTTCTTATAGAGAAGAAGCTCATAGACCTGGATAAATTAAAATTTGATAGGTTAGATAAAATACTGCTCTATCCATGACTCAATTATATCTAACAAATAATATGTTACAGGAGGTTTGATGGAGAAAACGATATGTACATTATGGAAAGGTTAAAACCCTCTACGTGACAAAGTCTCTAGCTAACCGATTGGTGTTGAAACAATGTCTATACATGTTCTCTATGGATGAAAATGAGCACCTTAAAGGTCACATCAATTAATTTATTACTCTTTTGAATGATTTAAAAAATGTTGAGGTTTAGATTGACGATGAAGATCAAACTATGCTATTATTGTGTTTTTACCCCCTTCATACAAGTCTTTCAAAGAGACCTTGATTTATGGCAGAGATAATCTCTCATTCGAGAATGTGAAAATTCACCTGTTGAGCAAAGACAAACTCGATAATGAGTTTGGTTCGAATAGCAAGTCAGATAGGCAAGCCTCGCTTTTGGTAGCATTAAGGAAGCGAGACAAGATATGTCACTATTGTAAGAAGTTAGGTCACATCAAGGCAGATTGTTATAAACTGCGAAATAAAAGGGTTGTTGAGAGCAATGAGGAAGATTTAACTGGTGTTAATTTGGCCAATGACAAGGGTGATGATTTCTTGTTGGTGTCAACAAGTGAAAGCTTCGAGCTTACGTCTGAGTGGATCCTAGATTCGGGGTGTTCTTTCAACATATGTCCCAACAAGGACTAGTTCTCTACATACAATTCAGTTAAAGGTGGAGTTGTGCGCATGGAGAATAGTTCACCCAGTAGGGTAATCAGTATTGGTACTGTTTAGATTAGGATGAACGATGAGATAATTAAGACACTATCAGATGTCAAACATGCGCTTGACTTAAAGAAAAATCTCATCTCCTTGGGAAATTTAGACTCGAAGGGTTATATAATTAACACCGAGTCAAATGAAATTAAGGTATCCCGTTTGATGGAAGGTAAAAAGATTGATAGTCTTTATGTTCTGGAAGTATCAATAGTGATCGGTGAAATAGGACGTCCCTCGTCTGTTAAGGAGTTGAAGTCGACTCCTTTGAAGCGTAGACAACTTGGTCATAAGAGGGAAAAATGTATAACCGTTTCGTATAAGAGAGGTTCTCTTTTGGATATAAGTTTTGAAAAGATAGGGCACTATGTTTGTGGAAATCAGACCTGAGTCAGTTTTGATTTAGTAGTGCACAAGTCGAAGACTAGAAGACTTTCAACTTCTAAGCACAACTTTGACTTAGTTAATATCCTATATAGTTTGAGATAAGCCCGTGGCGGACTTTGGCAAAGAAGGCGTTGTGGAAATACGAGTTAAGGTAGAGATTTGTGGAGTTATGCCTCATATTTTTAGACTTTTCTTCTCTCAGTTAAACTTTATTTTTAGTTTCCCACTTAAACTATGATTAGTGTAGATTATTTTAATATTATTTGACCTACGAATTTAACTTATAAATAGACCATTTTTTACCCTAAAAAAATTGAACCCATTACACATTTAGGTATTAACTTTTACAAGCTTTGAAAGAATTTTGTGTTTACGTTTTGAGGGATTCTTATTTCGAGTTTTGGAGTTTAGTTTTATCTCCATCTTTTGTACTCATTGTTTTTGTCGTTTTAGTGAAATTATCTTTGCTTGTGATTTTTTATCCTCTTCGAAAGAGTTTTTCTACGTAAAATATTAGTGTTCGATCTTTTCAATTTCTTTGTTATTTTACTTGTTCGTTGCTTAACCGGATTTATCCCCAACAATGTCACATTATAAAATAAATTTATATTATAATATTTATTTTAATTATTAAATATTAATTAATTTATTGTTAACATAATTCAACTAATAGAGCTGATCAAATAATAAAAGTGATAATGACAAATTTAGGGATTCCAATTATCCAGTTTCATTGTTCTATTAGGTTTACGAATATAAAATAATAAGAATAAGAATCTGATGTTAAAAAAATATTTTTTTAAAAATATAAAATTCAAGACTTTTTGAATTTATCTAATATTTTTATAAATTTTAATAATATTTTACAATTTATAAAATTTATAATATATATTTAAGTTTTTAAAAAATTAAACTTTGGAATGAATAAACCTAGTTTATTCTAGCAAAAAAATAAAAACATTCCACTTAATTTTTTATTTTTATAAATGAATTTTTATTTTTGCTGATTTGGTAGTATAACTGTCGTGTTTTATGTCAATACTGTTAATGGCCACGTCAGTGCTATAATGATCAATATTAGTTAAATGACCTATTTACCCAAATTTATTAATTCAAGACTTAATTAGGTGAAAGAAAAAAAGAGAAATATCTTAATTGATTTTTTAGAAAAAGTTTGATGGGCTAAAAGTACCATCAAGCCTAATTCCTAGATTTAAACTTCAAAATATGTTTTCATTGTAAAAGTTGTACAAGTTTTGGGGAAAAGAAGAAAAAGTTGATGGGAGTAAAAGTACCATCAAGCCTAATTCCTAGATTCAAACTTTAAAATATGTTTTCATTGTAAAAGTTGTACAAGTTTTGGGGAAAGAAGAAAAAGTTGATGGGGTAAAAGTACCATCAAGCCTAATTCCTAGATTTAAACTTTAAAATATGTTTTCCTTGTAAAAGTTGTACAAGTTTTGGGGAAAGAAAGAAGCTGCATAAATTTGGCGTGATGAATATTTTTTGTTTATTAAATGATTTACAACTTAATAGAGAAAAGGAAGTGCAGAGAGTCGTGATTATTTTATCATCTCACCGTCCCCACCACTACACTATATAATTCCATGAAAGACCCACAACCAACCACTGCAATTTAATTCAAGGAAAGACCACTTCAATATATATCGGGATTTAAATACGAGTAGAATCCAATTTTTTAAGACTTACATCCAGAATGAAAAGCATTGTACTTTTCGAGATTACTGCAACAACAATAACAGTAGAGTGAAAACATTGCATTTGGGTTGCAAATATAGTGGGGGATATAGGAAACTTGAGTGGAGCCATTTGAACCGCATAAACTACACTAGTTCTTCTTTGTGGTGGGTCTGAGGATTTGCCATTTCTAACTTTCTACCTTCAGAAAGGATACAAAGTTTGGGGATAATGTTGTACTCAATCTGATGTTTCTTCACACTTTACAAACTTAAAATCTTCAAATGCAGAATTTGATGCAGTATGAGTGAAATTATTGAACAGACTTGAATGCAATGGATTAAGACAGCTAAAAAAAGTCAATGATTTAAAACGACAAGAAACCATCAACCGGCGTGATTAATAAATATATTCATTATAAACCAACTAACTGGTGTTGTTGAACTAAGGAAAAGTAAAAAACGTTGGGTTCTTTAGAACAGTAAACGCCGTGATCAGAATAGACGTATCAAGGAAAATGGATAAGTTTACTGTATCCATACAACATGAATCTTAGTCAAGTCGTCAACCAAGCCCAAGGTCTTTCTTTTTAGCCATTATTGTCCTTCACTAAACCAAACCACCTTCTTGGCCATCAACCAGTTTCAATGGGAAACCTATGGTTCCTCAACCTACTCTTGCCTTTGTTTCTTCTTCAGTTGTTTCCTATTTTGGTTGTCTCAAAACCCTATGTTTTTCCTGAAAAATACTTCATCAACTGTGGGTCTGATTCTTCCCTCCCACTGGGCAGTAGGAAATTTGTTGGTGACATGAACCCAAACTCCTCCTCTGTCACAAATGGCAAAACTGTGAAAGACAGCAGCCAGCAGTCATCGTTAGACTCGGGTCTGTATCAAACAGCAAGGTTTTCAGGACACCCTTTTTCCTATGATCTCGATATCACTGACAAAGGCCTGTATGTGGTACGCCTTCATTTCTTTCCTTTTCCTAATCTAGCTGATGCTTTATTCAATGTTTCAGCTTCAAGTAAGTCTCTGCTATCCAATTTCAGTGTAAGAAACACTACTTCTGTCCCTGTGATTAAGGATTTCTTAGTGCCTATTAGTTCATCCAAGTTTAGAATCTTCTTCATCCCCGCACATCAATCATCTATTGCATTTGTGAACGCCATAGAAGTTTTTCTTGTTCCGAGTCTAAAGGATAACCGAACTCATCTGAGTTCTGCAGGAAGTAAGGGTCTTTACCAGGGTTTGCCCTCTCAGTTGCTTAGAACACTTCATAGAGTTGCTTTTGGGAGCCCATCCCCATCCATTAATGACTCAACAGTCGTTGCATCAGAATGGGTAGCTGATGATGACTACATAGTTGTTCGAAATTGGGCCAAAAATTGTAGTTATCAATCGACTATTAAGCTACACTACGATGATGAAACTATGGATACTGATAACTATACTGCAGCCTCTCGAAACTTTATCCCCGATCGTGTCTATATGGGTTGCAAAAATGTAGCCCTAAATGATGGGCAGTCATCAAAGTCTACTAACATTACTTGGCATTTCAATGTCAGTAGGAACGCCCAGCATCTTGTCCGACTCCATTTCTGTGACATTCTTAGTAAGTCACCCAACACTGTCAATTTCAGCGTCTCTATATACAATAACTTCAGCCAACAAATCGATCCTTACCAGTATTCTGTCAACACGGCTGCTCCATTCTACAATGAGTTTGTGGTTGACTCAGGTGAGTCTGATTTCATTAGTGTTAGTATTGTTCCTTGGGAGGGCTTTACAGAGAGATTTGCTTACCTGAATGGACTCGAGATCATGGAGTTCATCACTCAACCAGGTTTGGAACCTAACATTAGTGAGCCAAAAGGGAAGAATTCAGTGTTTATCATAATCGGTTCAGTCATTGGGTTTGTTGTTCTTTGTAGTTTGGTAGTGACATACTTGTTTAAGAAACGAAGAAAAGCTAGATCTTTTGAGCCAATGCCTTCATATGGTACCCTTCCTTTTGGAGGAGCGAGTCCTTATATCGGAATAAGCTCGAAATCAGTCAACCCCCCTCCTGTTCCCAACTTAAACCTGAAGTTAAAGATGCCTTTTGCTGAAATATTAGAGGCAACCAATAACTTCGAGGCTAAGTTGTTGATTGGGGAAGGAGGCTTTGGTAAAGTCTACAAAGGGATTCTAAGAAATGGTCTCAAAGTTGCAGTCAAAAGAAGTGAGTCCAAACATGGCCAGGGGCTTCCTGAATTCCAAACTGAGGTAATGATTCTATCCAAGATTCGACACCGCCATCTTGTTTCACTGATTGGATATTGCGATGAAGGGTCTGAGATGATACTGGTTTATGAGTTCATGGAGAGAGGGACTCTTAGGGATCATCTTTACAAGTTGGGAGGGAATCCGGAGAGATCATCTTCACTGTCTTTATTGACATGGAGGCAAAGACTCGAAATTTGTATTGGTGCAGCCAAGGGTCTTCATTATCTCCATACTGGTTCGGATGGAGGAATCATTCACCGCGATGTTAAGTCCACAAATATCCTGCTTGATGAGCAATATGTAGCAAAAGTTGCAGATTTCGGCCTTTCAAAGTCCGGCCTTCTGAATCCAGATGAGTTCAGTACCGGCATCAAAGGCAGCTTCGGGTATCTGGATCCTGAGTATTTTAGATGCCTTCAGTTCACCGAAAAATCTGATGTTTATTCTTTCGGTGTTGTACTCCTTGAAGTGCTTTGCGCTAGACCAGCTATCATTAACTCACATAGGAAGGAGGAGATAAACTTAGCAGAGTGGGGACTGATTTGGTTAAACAAAGGGGAACTGGAAAAGATCATTGATCCTTCAATGGCTTCCCAGATTAATCCAAATTCACTGAGAAAGTTCAGTGAAATAGTTGAGAAATGCCTGAAGCCAACTGGAGCCAGCAGACCAACAATGCTTGACATATGCTGGGACTTGGAATACACATTGCAGCTACAGCAGACAGCGGTGCGCCGAGAGCCGCACGAGGACAGTGCCATAGATGCTTCTTTCAACATGTCGTCGAGACCTTTCCAACGGTTGCCTTCAAACAATTGCCCGATTGAGAAAGTTGACGTGCCTATGGAAAACGACGATGGTTCGGATACAACAGAAAGTGGTGTGTTCTCCCAGCTGAGGATTGATGGTGGGAGATAGTATCATGTCTTTTGGGCTGCTAATTTGTCTCCTTAGATACTAGTTACTACTACTTTTTCACTGTATTGATGTTTAATTGAACGTATCTTGTATCGTCTAAAATCCTATATTCGGCTGCTGCTAACGAGTGCCCTTAATTTATGAAGATATTACCCTATAAAGTTACTTAAAAAGCCCTTGTAGACTAGAATTGTTCATGAGCCGGTTTAGGTTCGGGTCGGATCTAAGCATAGTATTAATACATTTTATACTTGCTCAAGTTTGGCCCGACCCAAAATGAGTTTAAAATTTTGGCTAAGCTTGCCCATATTTGTAAATGGCTAAATTAAACCTATTTGAGACCCATCATATTATTTTTTAAAATTGTAAAAAATTATATTAATATTATTCTTAATTTAATATTTAATATTTAATAATTTTTTATTTATTAAAATTTTATATATAGTGATCTTAAGATTTTTTTTAACGTTTACATTATACTACAATTATATATTAGTACTATAGATTTAATTTGTGTTATAAAGTACATAATATAAAACATTACAACATTAGAAAACAAGTTGGGATTGGGCTTCGAATGTTCAAGTCCAAGCCCGACTCATTTTTTAAACGAGCTTTGGTTTTTGCCCAAGCTCATTTTTCATGTCTAATATTTTTACCCAAACCCTCCCAAATTTCGAACGAGACTTTAGGCTTGGGTAGATAGCTTGACCCATGAACAGGTCTATCGTAGACTCATAATTCAAATAGTTTCAATTAGACCTAGAAGAGATAATAAAAACATTGAGTTTTCGATCTTGTTGATGTCATTTTTAGTGAACTAGGTTGGAGTGTGGATGGGTTGTAATAGTATGCAAAAGGAGAAAAAAAAAGTGAAAGGGCGTCGAAGATCAGTTTGATTGGAATAAAAATTCACCGTCAAACTTTAACTTTAAGAAACTGAAAGGGTTAATACATATGGAGGTACCTAAACTTGGTAACTTGTATCTACTTGGTACCTAAATTTTTTTGGGGACCTAACTAGTATCTAAACTTGAAAGTTGTAAGCCAACTTGTTACTTTTTTAGGTACTTGACTAACACCGTTAAAATACACTGACATGACACTAATTACTAATAGCATGATGATGCGTGGCAATCTCACAATTTGACACGTGACAAAATAAGAATATTTGAAAATTTAAAAAAATATTGTCATATGTCAAAATGTGAGGCTACCATGTGTTACCATTATTAGTCACTAGTGCCATGTCAGCGCCACATCAATGTATTTTAACAGTATTAGTAGGTATCTAAAAAAAGTGCCAAGTTGGCTTCTAATTTCCAAATTTAGGTACCAAGTAGGAATAAGTTGCCAAGTTCAAGTACCACAATGTATATTAACAATAGAAACATTTTTTGAGAGAAATCTAAGTTTTAATGAATTGAAGTGATATTTAAATACTGAAAAATTCAAGAACTAGAACCTAAAAATAAACAACTGTGATTCCATGATCAACAAACTCTTAAAAAATCAACAACAATATTAAAATGCTAAAAAAGACCAAAGCTGTTTTGACTTATTCATGCAACAGCTGAGGTAGTTTTTCAACACTCATTCTTAATTTAGTTCCTGCAAATCCCAAACCTTCCTTTAATAAATTCAATTTTTTTCCTCGACAAAACTTTAGTAAAAATAGCTACTAGTTGAAGATTAATCTTGCAATACTTTAATCCAAACAGATTCTACCTTTTGCTCATCTCTAAGAAAGATTAATTCAATATTAATTCTTGATTTTTCCATGAAAAATAAGATTTTTTTAGACATCAATAGCTGTTTGATTATCCACAAACACCTTTTTGGGATTTTCTTGTTTTAAGTTCAAATCAAGCATCACTTTTCTAAGCCATTAGACTTGATTTGTAGTGGTTGTTGTTGCAATGAATTTCTCTTTAATTGTAGATTGTGCAACAATTTCTTACTTTTTAGAACACCAAGAAAATACTATTGAATCAAGATTTAAACCATACCAAAGGTGCTCTTCATATCATAAAAAGAACCACCCCAGTCACTTTAGAATATACTTGCAACACGTACTTCTGATTTTGAAATTCAGTGTTCTTTTAACATATCTCATCACCCTTTTAATTTCTCTAAAATGAGTGTTAATTGCACAATTAATTAATCTAGATAGAAAACTTACAACATGTAAAATGTCAGGTCTAGTAGTTGTAGGATACATGAGACAACCAACCACACTTTTGTAAGGAGTCTCATCTACTTTTTCAACTTTATCGCTCTTGCTTTAACTTCTTCTAACATATTGGAATAGTTGTTTCTTTGCAATTTCAATTCTGAACTTTTTGAAAATCTCTCTTGCTAGATGAACACTTCATTTTGCTTTTACTTGATTTTCATTCCCAGAATATAAATCGTTTCATCAAGAAAATATGTTGCACATGTTCTTTAAACTTCTTAACAAGTTCATCATTGTTTCTTATAACCAGCAGGTCATTTACATATTGTAACACCTCACACCCGACCCGATTGCCGGATCCAAATGTGAGATGTTACATTATGTTGCAGAAACAACTCAAACTACTACAACATAAATACATTCCATTCATTCATATGCATGCATTTATACACCTATTAATTTCATTCATCAACTTACGGGGTTATACAGGTTAATTTCGAAGTTAGGACTCAAACTAAACTCAAATGTTGAAATTTTAAATTTATGTCTCGAGATAGGGATATCCATGTCTCGAGATAGGTTATAAATAATTTTGATATTTTTAGCTTCAAAGTTAACATTTATCGAGACACTGCATGTTGTGTCTCGAAGAAAGGTCATTTATGTCTCGAGACTAGGTCTCGACTTGTCTCGAGATCAACCTCTCCTGTTTTCTCATTTTTGCTTCGATGTTTGAATGTCTCGAGACAAGGGGTTCCTGTCTTGATACTTGGAATAAGGCAAATTCTCTTTAACTTCAATGTTCTTTTATCTCAAGACAAAAACCACTTGTCTCAAGACCTGGGATCAATTGTCTCGAAACTATACAAATATGTCTCGAGACCTCAGGCACTTGAATGCAAAATTTAAATAAAATTTGTTCCAGCGATCTTGAGACATATTCTTTGTATATTTAGACTCAAATGACAAATCTGTCACAATTCATTGAGGCAAATTAAGGTCATTTCAACACTTAATGAGCTTGTTGTATAGCGTTTTTATGTATTTTTATTTCATTTTTAGTTTTTATTGCTTTGTGTTTAATTTATGCAAAATAAGAGCTTTTATGCAATTTTGAGTTATGTTATGACCTAATGGGCCACTCTGGGCCTAGGGATGATCTAACAGCTCTATCTAGTGTGTAAGACACTATTTTCAGGCTTAGAAGGTGAGGGACGACTACAGTGTCACGACACCGATCCTATGGTGTCGCGACACCGAGTGACGAACAAAAAAAATTAATTAAAGGTATTTTAGTCTTCACAATGTACCTTATTCAAAATTTTGGGTTGTTTAGTAACCCTAATTAGGTCTGAGCATAAACTCTATAAATAGGCATGTTAAGTCTCATTTAAGGAGGCTTGGCCAAGTGAACCATTTTAGTATTTTTTTAGGTTTTTAGTTTAGTTTTATTTTCTTTTTAGTTTAGTCCTTTTTATTCTTTTGTTATTGTTTTAACTTGAATTCGATTTCAATCCAAGGCTTTAATATATTAGTTTTTCATTATTTTGTTGTTGATTCCAGTTGCAATCGAGGTGATCTTCGCGACTGTTAAAGGAGATTTCGCATCCGAGTTTCAATTGATATAGAAAACAGATTTCTTTCTCTACTCCTTACTTTTATTTAATTTGTTGTTTTGCATGTTAAATATGAGTTTAAGAATTATTTTATTTCAATCCATGAATAGATAATTTCCTTATGAAGTTTAATGAACGGATGTGTGAATAATTAACAAATGAACGAGGGCTGAAATCTGAGTTAGTTGGTTTAAATTATGTGCGATTAAACCCTAGGGAGTGACGCCCCTAAGAAGTAATTTAGGATAAACAAGATAGAGAGATAAGTTTACCAAGTACCTCATTATTTATCCTGATAAAAAAGTGAAGCCGAGAGGTAAGCATGTATTGGCCGATTAGTTAGTTAGTTAGAGGCCAAGAGGTAAGCATGTATTGCTCGATTAGTTAATTAGTTAGAGGCCAAGAGGTAATAATTAGTTAATTAATAGCTAGCTCGGTAAAACCCGAGTTCTGAAGTTAATTAGGATCACAGAAGTGAGTTAAGCTCTTGCTTGTTTTATTGGATTATTTTCGATTGTTAAATTGGTTAATTTTTAGTTTAATTAAATTTTAGGTTAATTAGATTAATTGATGTTTATTTGATTTTTTTGTAATATAATTTTAAATCGATACTATTTTGATTTATTAGTGTAGAGAATTATTTTCGGTTTAATTCAACCTCCCTTGGGTACGATCCTCAAAATACTTTTTGAAGTGTTTCATTGTAACATTCTTCTATATTACAATTTGATCCGTATACTTGTGGACACTGCTGTTTAATTAATTATCTATTTTGTTGAAGTATTTCCAATCCAAACGTTCGCACGTCTGGCGGCGGTCAAGTTGTTAGCGCTGTTGCTGGGGATGTTTCGGCATTAGACTTGCATTTAATTTTATGCATTTGAGTGAGTGATGCAAGGCTAAAAAAAGGAAAAGGAAAAGGAAAGGGAAAAGGTAGATGAATTATTTTATTTTTGGAAATTTTATATAAATTTTATAATATATTTATAATTTTTAATTAATTTTAATATTTTAACTATTATTGAACGGTTAAATTTATTATTAACTCTTTAAATTAACATGTCATGTCATAAAAAATAATAGATGAATGAATAAAATATAACAATTTGATAATGTTAATCATGTATAGGTAACTTTTAAAAATTGAATAATTAAAATATAATTTTAAATAAAGCTTAGAAAACCTATTATTATTTAGTTGTCATCTTGTTTTTAAGTTAGATGTAGAGACATAATATCTCTCAATTTACTTTTTAATTTAAGAATTTGAATAATTTATAAAATAATTTAAAAATTGCATAAAAACAAACTAACCCATTATAATAATTTTATAATTTCAGTTCAATTAATTTAATTAATGAATTAGGTTAAATATTTAAATTATGGTATAATTTTTAGAGGTTGAGGTTTAAAGTTTTCAAAATAGTTATATAGCAATCTAATAGTTACAAAAATATTTAAATCATAGCTTTTCACGCACTTCAGTAAAAATGAGGTGAATATTAATATGTTTAGAATAAAATATATAAGATATCCTTAAAAAGAAAATAATATAAATATAATTTGAAGCTTAATATACAATATTTGAAAAGTCACTTTTGAAAATGTTTAGCTTTTATTTAACCATTTTGAAATGTTTGATATTTATTTGAACATTTTTCTAAATGTTAGTCCTGATCAAATTTAGGCATTTAGTTTTGCTTGATTCAATTAATAAAAACCGCCGGTCAGGCTTCGTTTAAACTGCATTACATAACAATTCAAAACCTATCCCAGTCCTTGTTTTACTTCACAATTACAGCTTGTGGTGCTCAATGGACGCCTCCCATACGACCTTCACAATTATTGTCATACTTCCACAAAAAAATTGCAACAACTCATTCAATCAATTTGGACGCTTTCATAGATATTTTTATAACTTTGCCATGAAATTCCAAGCTTAAATTGACATCCATTTGCCCGTATAGCCCATACTGTCCTCTACTGCATCAACAAAATCTATATACTTCAAGGGGCATTTTAAATAATTCCCAAGTCAAAATTGCTTAGAATTTTCTCAGAGCCTGTTTTGGTTCATAAGTCTATAGATTCCCTATGTTGACTTGTCTTCAACCCTTGGAATAGTCATTTTGATTCACATAATTGCACATTGGTCTGAGTGAAAGAAACCAAATGAAAATTCAAGCAAGATACAGCAAATCAATGGAGGATAAACTCCATGAACCTTTAATTCTTCTCCTTTTTCTGGTCCTTTTCTCATCTTATCAACTACCCTCTTCAGCATACACTCTTCCAGACAAGTATTTCATCAACTGTGGATCAAACATCAACTTAAATATCACTTCTCGGACTTATGTTGGTGACATGAATCCTGGTCTTGTCTCCTTTACTAAACAGAACAGTTATTTCACTAACAACAAGCAGGCATCCAAAACATCCCCAGCTCTATATCGAACGGCAAGAATTTTCAGGCAGAAATCTTCGTACGTGTTCAAAATCGACAGCGACGGTCCTTACCTGGTACGCCTTCATTTCTTCGGTTCGAAAAAACTCTCGGCTGCTGTTTTCGATGTTTTAGTTCCTGGTTTCCTGCTCTTGCATAATTTCAAACTCCAAAACAGTAGCAACACTGCTGTCATAAAGGAATTTATTTTAAGCATTCCTGTAAGTAACTTTTCAATCGACTTTGTACCTCAAGGACCTTCTTTCGCATTCGTAAATGCGATCGAGGTCTTTCCAGCTCCTCCGGGCTTCATTAATGATGATGATGAAAATGGTTACAAAGGGATACTCTCTCAACCTTTACAAACAATTCATAGGATTAATGTTGGTGGCCCTACCCTTACACCAAAAAATGACACTTTATTGAGAAAATGGCTTCCCGATGACAATTATCTGTATCATGCAGACGCTGCAAAGGGGAGCCGATTCCTACCAGTTAAACCTACTTATTTGGCCCCTTTTAACCAATTTATTGCACCAGATCTTGTATATATGACTGCCAAAGAGATGAATATAAGTACCACCAGTATGGTGTCAGAAAACATCAACATAACATGGTCCTACAATGTAACTCCAAATGCCCAGCACTTGGTTCGGGTTCATTTCTGTGACATTGTTAGCTCTTCACCGAGTAAGATACGGTTTCTTCTCTATATAGGTAGCTACTTGAGCCAGGAAATCGATCCTTATAAAAGAATGGGGCGATTGGCAACTCCGTTCTTTGTCGACTTTGTGGTTGATTCTGATGATTCAGGACTCATGAACATCTCCATAGGGCCTGATAGTAGTTCTTCGGTGAAAAATGCCTTTCTGAATGGGGTTGAGATAATGGAAATGATGAGAGAATCCGAGTTTGTTAAGCCCAAGCAGAAGTCTGTCTTTGTTATTGTCGGTCCGTTCCTTGGAGGTCTAGTTCTTGTCTGCATCTTCGGAGGTCTGTTATTTATCAGATTGCGCTGCAGGAAGTCTGAGTCCGTTGGAACTTCGAAATGGCCATCATTCACTGCATATAAAGGAAGTGCGCCCAGTAATAAGATGTCTCAACAGTCATCACCGAGCAGAGAAGGCACCACCAATGCCTCACCTGTCCCTGATTTGTATCTGGGTTTGAAGATACCATTTTTCGAGATTCAATTAGCTACAAACAACTTCGACAAGAAGTTGCTTATCGGTAAGGGTGGATTAGGTAATGTTTATCGAGGAACTCTTAGAACTGGTGTGAAAGTGGCTGTCAAACGAAGTGAGCCAGGGTCAAGTCAAGGCATCCCGGAATTTCTGACGGAGATCATGGTTTTATTCAAAATTCGCCATCGCCATCTTGTTTCCTTGATTGGATATTGTGACGAAGGGTTGGAGATGATACTGGTGTATGAGTTCATGGAGAAAGGAACCCTAAGGGAACACCTATATAACTCAAAACTGCCTTGCTTGTCTTGGAAGCAAAGGCTTGAAATATGCCTCGGTGCAGCAAGAGGACTTGACTACCTTCACAAAGGTGCAACTGGGGGTATCATTCATCGAGATGTCAAGTCAACAAACATCTTGCTTGATGAGAACCTTGTAGCAAAAGTAGCTGATTTTGGCCTTTCAAAATCAGGTCCTCCAGGTCATACCCATGTTAGCACGTTTGTTAAAGGAACTTTTGGTTATCTTGATCCAGAGTACTTCATGACACAGCAGCTGACACAAAAATCCGATGTTTTTTCATTCGGTGTGGTTCTTCTTGAGGTGCTATGTGCAAGGCCAGCTATCAATCCTACACTTCCAAGAGAGCAAGTGAACCTAGCCGAATGGGGAATGTTTTGCAAGAAGAAAGGACTGCTTGACCAGATTGTTGATCCATCAGTAAAAGCTCAGATCAACCCCAACTCATTAAGAAAATTTGTAGAGATAGCTGAGAAATGTCTGCAAGAATATGGTGCTGATAGGCCTAGCTTGAGTGATGTGGCATGGGACTTGGAGTATGCTTTACAGCTTCAGCAAACTGCAGTTGTTCAAGAGCCATATGACAGCACCACTGGGGCTTCGAGCTTGTTACGGTTGTCATGTATCCGGCGTTTGCCGTCAATTACTGCTGAATTCTATAGTGATGAAATGTCCCTTTTAGGGGAGGCTGAAATTGGCACTGTTTTCTTATCCTAGAGATTTCTATTGAACTTCTAGACTTTGTTTATAATCTTATGATGGTCATATGCCTTAGAATGCCTAATTTACACATTGATCTTACCTTACCAAAGAGAAATGAGAGAAGTCTTTTGGACGAAAGAGTTAACTTGCATCGCAAGACAATTTTTCGGGCTTTAGGGAGAACTTCGGCCGTTTCTTTCAGGTTGCAGATAGCCGGGAAAGCTATGGACTGCATCCAGGATAAACATCCCTAGAGACTCTTATCAGCCTTCTTCAGAAAAAAAGAATCTCGAAACCCGAAAAACCGAAAATTGGTATTTAGTCAAAACAAGAGTGTTATTGCAGGGTTTATGTTTATACTTGATCACTCCATTGAAGATTTAATCTGATTCATTATGCTTTACTTCATTTTGCAATGAACAAATGCTATCATGAAGCTCTGATATTTGTTTGTAATTTACCGAAAAGATAAGAAACAAAGGCTACTTTGAAGTTGCCAAGAACAAGCCAAAAAGACATGAAAAATGGTGTTTGCAACCTCATAGATTAATCTATAATTTGGGGAAAAAAATTATTTCTCTTTTAACAATGAAAAATACATCCCTAGAAAAGCCCTAAGAAATCCTATGAGACATTTGCAATGCCGTATACGAGACAGAATCAATAAATCCTCTTAAACTGTACACATAGATACAAAAGTTACATATACCACACTCTTCACAAATTACGAACCAGAAGGACTAAAAAGAATTGAACAACATGAATCTGAAGGATAGTTTACTAATGACCAGGACCTTTTTTACTAGGTCCAGCAGCCATAGTTGTCACTTGCTTCTCTGCTAAACCCTGACCGCTCCTATCTTCAACCGAATTCGAACCAACCTGAACATCTTTAACACCACGAACAGCTTCTCTGGTTGCATCACCGGTCGATTTCGCTGATCGAAGAGTCCTAGAACAATCAACAGAAGTTGATTCCGAAAGAACAAGCATGGCCAATACTACAAGAACGAGACAAGAGTGTCTCATTGTTAATGCAGATGTTGTTGGAGCTATGGCCTTTGGGTCGAAAGTCGAAACCTCCCTTTGTATAATAATATAAGTTTGTGTAAGCACTTTCAAAATATTCTGTCAATAAAGCATGGAGCCAAAAAGAATGGTTAAGCTAAGCATCTCCATTGAATGAGGTACCGTCACCTTTTTATAGCAAAGGGTTTGTCTTGGGTGGGATAGTAAAGGACGGTTTAAAGCTTTTTGAAGGTGTTCCATCAATGGAAGTAGAATTTGACTGAATTATTTCAACCTCCCTTTTTTTTTTTCTTTTTTTTTTTTGCGATTGTGAAGAGACGCTAAGTTTGAAAGCTAACTAGTTTTACATTCACATTTGTTGTCTTTTTCAGAACTTATGCACTTTATACTTTACAGCTTGTCCCTAGTTCTGGAAACAAAAGTGAACCTATTAAATGTAAAATTGTTCTTGTTCTTCATCAATAGCTAATAATGAACTGATCTGATGGTCTTAAATTTTAGTAGTCTTGAAATCATAGTTTGGGTTTTAAGTATGGAATTTGATCCCTTTATTTATTTATTTATTTATTTTGGGGGGGGTTAAATGGGTGTAATGTTCAAAGATCAAAAATACAATTTGGAAAGGAATAATGTGGGGGGGGGGGGATAGGAGATAGAAAATGAGAGGTGGAAACAAAAGTAGACATCATTTGTTATTCTTGATGCCTTTTTATTGGTGAAGGAAACAAAGTGAAACCATAACCCAATAAAAGAGAACCATTTTTCCTTTTCATATTTGGAGGGTTTTGGAAGGGTTTTTATGCTCCAAACTCGGAGAACTCCAGTCTCTTATTTAATATATATATATATTTCATCATTACAAATTTAAATCTTGATCTTTGATGTTGTGACATTATTGGTAATGTTCTAAAAAATTTGGTCTTTTGACGACTTTTTGCGATGTATAGAGGCAGTAGCTATTAAGCAACGGTGCCGACCAAAATGACCAAGACATGAACAAAAAGTTGTCAAATTAAATTAAATAAAAATGTAAGTAGGTATAAAGAAAGAGCCGCTCAAAGTGGGGAATCTAAAGGAAAGAAAAGAAAACTTAAAATTAATTCTTCCTCCAGGATTGGAGGGTCGGGGGCTGTTTCATCTGTTCTTTTCCCTGTTTCTCCCAGAATCCATTTCAAAACATTCTTGTATGGTTGTTATTGTCCTATATTTTTTGCCCTAATCTCTCTACCTTTCAATTTCTCAATTGCAAATTTGATTGTATAATGTGGTATGAGTGCATGGATTGAAGCCCTATCAAGTGTAAATGTATACGTTTTCTAATACACAATCTATAGATTTTATCTAATAAAATATTATTTTTTTATTAAATTCGTTGTTGTAAGATCAACCGACTCTCAATTGATAATATTTTAAAGTCTTTTAAAAAAAATTAGTCTCTTTTCAACCCACTCTAAACAGGAAAAGTGTCAAATAAATTTGTGATTAAAGAATTTAAATAAAACGTGGAATTAAAAGAAAAATTATAATGAAAAACAAAAATTTTAACCAAATTCTTTTAAACGGTCGTTTTTGGAGATGGTGACTGATAGGCAAAGACAAAGGAAATCTTTGACCATAAAGTGAGAAAGAGTATAAACTTTTCATTGGTGTTGGCTCATAAGTGGTAGTAGTCCTTGATAAGTCCCTATACTAAACTAAATTGTTTATTTTAGTCCTTTTTATTAGTTCTACACTTCAATATCAATTTCACTCACCTAGAATGAACCGGTAATTGCTAACAATTTAAGGAGCAAATGGTTAAAACTTGTCACATAACGGTTTTTGTTTGCTTTTCTTACATATTATACTTTGTTTTTCGTAAAACAAAAATTGAAAGTAGAGGATCAAATTGATCAAAATGGAAATAGAGGGACAACACGAGTATTCCATTTTAGTTTGGTCCTATCAAATAATTATACCACTAATTTACAACGTTGCAATCAATTCCCCAAATTCCAATTGGTAGGTATACACTTCAGCTTCACCTTAGACCAATCTTTGAGGAATTTATGAAGAATTAAAATCTCATGAAATATACTGATTGTCCACATGGTAGATAAAAATCAAAATCAAAATATAATATATATAAATAATACACGGTGCAAAAAATATAAAAATAATATATATATGTATAAAACACAAATCATTTTCTTTTTAAATATTTTTACATATTTATTGATTTATATTAGACATATATAATTAATACAAAAAATAAAATACAATATGCAAACATAAATAATTGATCAACTTTTTCTTTTTATTTACTTCCTTTCATAAGAGTGTAGGACCATGATTCTTAATATTTGTGTTTTTTATATAATGCCTAGAACTAGGCATAGCCCCTTCTCAACTATTAAATAAGAGGATAATATGACTCAACACACTCGAACTCACGTTCTCCTACACTGGCAAAAATATCGGTGCCAATTAAACTAAAACTCAACCGGCTAATTAACTTACATCCTAAAACTTGGGAATTGATTTATTAATATATTTGTACCTAGGTAGCTATTATTATAAGTTTCCATAAGTTATTATATTAAATAAGGTTATAGAAATATTATTCATTGATATATACAAATCGAATGATATTTTAGTTATAATTGATGGGCTCATAATTAAGTATTAACCTAAACATGAAATTTTACTTGTTTACGTAAAAATTTGAGTAAAACAATATATCTAAACATAGAAAATCCTAATAGCTTCAAGAGCTTCTCCAATGAATTAAAGTACTAGAGATTTTGGGTTAATAATTTGTCTAATTCATATTATTATCTAATTTTTCTTGTTACTACATCAAGTGGTACCATAAGTGAAGGATTTGTTAGGTTTTTTGGACGAGATTTTGGATTGATATATATGGTTTATATTGTTTCTTTTATGATAGAATGAAATGCATCTAAGATCTTGTTTCATTCGCATTAGATCTATAGTTTTTTTGGTTATAGATTCTAATATTAGCACACCAAAGTAGATTGTTTTGGCCATGGAAGAATCATCTTCTAGTACCTAGCACGCCTGAGAAGCCAAATTGTTGTCAAAATTTTTTCTTCGTTTCAATTCTTATTACCCTAGGCTGGCGTGCATGGACTTGCTTACCTTGAAATTTCTCATTTCTTTTTGCTGTTTTCTTACCCGAGCAAGCTCCTAAAAAGCCTCCATAATCGAATGGATTTTGGGATTTTGGGACGTTAATGTTTCATGTGTTTCTTTTTTTTAATTTAACTGGATTGAAATTACATTTTTTTTACACAAGTAAACATGATTTATCTATGTAGACTAATTGTCCCAATGGAAGATTATTTTTGTGCAGATTAAAGGTAGTCATGAATATGTGATACCTTTTATAATATCATGCTAATAATTTTTTGGACCAAAGAAAGACATTGTTAATCCAGTTTAGCTATCTATATTCTTCAACTATGTATAAGAATATCTTTAACAAATTATTATTTTTGTCCAAAGACTAAATATGTTATGCTAAATATCTTGAGATGGGTTACTTGTACGAATATGTGTTTATATATATTGTTGTTTATTTATCTTTATGTATACATGTTTTTTTTTGTTTTCATGTTATGATATCTTCTATATTTGCCTATATGAACTCTTGTGCTTAATGGTACAAACTTCGATAAATGAAAAAGAGCATGTTATGATTGTGTTTGGCTTCATGGATCTAGATTATGCGTTAAGGTTCCATTATCTTATGGACCTATTCAATAGTAGCACTTTTGAACAAAGAGATGCATATAAGAAATGAAAGTGATAAATCACATGAGCTTGATGATCATACAACACTCAATTCTAGAATTCATAAGAGCTATATAATTGAGAATAAAGAATGTCAAAGGTTTCTAAAATAAATCGTTGATCGATTTGCTATAAAAAAAAGTTTGAAACAAGTACTATTATATCTAAGATCGTTTCAATGCAATATAAGGGTAAACAAAACATAAGGAAGTACATTATGGAAATGTCTAATCTTGTGACAAAACTGAGGGCCTTTAAGCTTGAATTTGATCTCTCCTCCTGCACAATTTAACCCGTTTAAGATTTCATATAATACTCAAAAAAAGAAAAATGGACTCTGAATGAGCTTATAGCTCAATATGTGTAAGAAGAGGAAAGACTGAGACAAGAAAAGACTAAAAGTGCTCATTTGACATCTTCTTGTAGGACTAAAACTGCTTCAAATAAGCAAACGAGGAATAATGATAAAAAATGTAGTTCAAAGAACATCACAAAACAAGATACAAATGGAATAAGATTAGATAGTCACTTGTTTATTTTCCAAAAAAGCTAGTCCAAATTACCTTTGTATCCATCAATGCTTGATGGTTAGATACGGGGGTAACTACTCAAATAAGTGTTAATATATAGGATTGCCTAAAGAGACTAGTGTAAATTAATGTTGAAAGATACATATATTAAGGAAATGATAATAAGGAAACTATTGAGGCGCTTGGTGTCTTTAGAATTTAGTTAGATACTGGTTTTTTTTTTGGATAATAATAAGGTAATGATAACAAGGCAATTGTTGAGGCAACTAATGAGAATTCATCACTGTTATTGAAAAAAAATGCTTGTGGATCATATTTCTATGTAAAGAATACAAAATCTTATGACAGAAGGAACTCTGGACTCCTTTTATATATTAGAATTTCAAATCTATATAGGATTTGTGAAGGGAAAACAAACAAATATAAGGAAAACATGTACCAATAGGAGTGAAGAACCTTTGGAGTTGACATATATGGATATTTGTTGTCTATTCCCTATTGATTTATAACACTCTATACTCGACTCGATTTCTAGGCTTGAACTACGGGATGTCACATTCATTTTCGGAGAAACTACAACCTCAATTTAAATTTAATTCAACAGTTTATACATGCTATTAAGTTCAATGCACAATTAGAATAGGTTATATAATCATATCGGATATAAACGAGCTTACAAAAGATCTTTCGATAATCTGGGGTTAGTTAAGAAATAAAATGTAACATTTTTAAAATTATCGAGTTGGCTTTGTGACGTCGAGGGTATCACGTTGCAACCTCGAACAAACAATGAGTGTCGTCGCGATGTCAAAGGCTTAAGGTCGCGAGATCACCTACTGTTTCCAAAGTATCCATATGGTATAATTTCATATTAGCCTATTAGAATAACCAATTGCATATTTAAATGATTTAAGCACAAGACATACTTTGAACACTTCATATACTACCATTAAAACAACATTGCTATCTAAAATTACCTACTTGACAATTCAAACTTAAAATCCAATTCAACATAGGTTGTCATTTGCACATTTTAGCCATTTCAACTACTTCTACCAATCCCACGTATGCATTTAACAATTCATGTACATTAGACTCTAACTAGCATTACCGATTTGGGATTTCAAAATGACCATTACGATATAAAACCGACTCAATCCTTAGGTACATGCCATTTATCAAAACATAAAGGAACTATATAGACATTGTTGAGTTGAGAGTTGCAGATCGGATGTTGGATTACTCCTTGAGTCTTCGAGATCTATTAATAACTACGCACAAAATAAACAAATCGTACGCTGAGTGATAAAGCTCAGTAATACTTTCATGATTTAAGACAATAAAACATTAACATTAACATGTATAAAGAACCTAACATTGCATAACCTAATTTCAACCACTCATGTCTCATACATCAAGTATATGCATTAATCCATTTGACCAAATTCATATCAACATATCATGCCATGTTTTATATCCACATATCACATTCAATTTCCTATTCATTTCACCATCCATGTATAAATATATGTATACCAATTTAATGCTCAATCTTATTTGGTATTCCATGTCAACATATAACATCATGCTTTGAATTAGTAATTCTAATTCACTTTCATGTAATTTCAAATTTGAGTATTCATTTTATTGTCTTATTCTCTCTTGATTCTATTGATTCGTTCATATTCAATTTGACCTTCAGGGCTTGTTTTTAACCGATATGCATGATTTATCACATGCTGTCAATTATAACATTTCATGTGCTGTAACACCCTTAACCTGAATCTGTCGCCGAATTAAGGTTACAAGACATTACTAAATAAAACACAACTTAGAAAAGACACTCAGTATAACTCAAAAATTTTAACCATTACAAATAATTAGCTAGATCTAAAATTAACCATGCAATTTTTTAAACTACACATTTAACCATTTATAATAAAACGAAAATATCACATTCCAACTAAAACATAAAAAAAATATAAGCCATTTACGTATGGCTATTAATATATATATACATAATATATATCAAGTACTACTTTCCAAAATATTTATCTAGTCTGTACATGCCATAGTTAAAATTTAAACATTTTAAATACCAAGACAGTTGATAGGGTGATGAACTAGCTAATGATCCCCGATCTTGAAGCTTGATCTTTAAGTCTATAAAATAGAATGACATAAACAAACAAAGTAAGCTTAATAGCTTAGTAAGTCTATAATATAACCAAAATATAAAAATGATTATAAATTTCCTGGTATCCTTAATGAAATTGCAAATACCATATATGTTAATAATTACTTATATTCAAATGCATACATAATTATTAACAGTTAAAATCCATTTGCATCGAATGTACATACACATTAAACATAATAGCCGAATGCATATATGTACTTATTTTGTACATATATTCGATCATGTACAAATATATTAACCACATTTCATATCTGTTTATAAATATATATATAATTACTAACCGGATATGTTGATTATATACATTACTTCTTCAAACACATAAATCTGAACATTCGTATAGTCTAAACAAATTCACCGGCACTTAGCCTGCTAGGTTTAAAACCTGATTCAGTACACCGGCAATTAGCCTGCTAGACGTATAGTCCGAGATATTTCACCGGCATCAAGCCTGCTAGACATAAAGTCTGAAACATATCACTATTAAGCCTGCTAGGCACTGAGCCCGAACACTCAATTCACATAAATACAAGTCACTTTCGAAATGTATATGTATAAAAGATTCCATGTATAAAGATTTAACTCAATATATATAAACTATACCTTTAAACCACATAGGTATATAAAGTTCAGATATTGAATCCAACTCAATAACTTAATTATACATATGATCATATATATATATAACTTAATACATTAAGGCCTACTATTAATATCATACATTCGAACATCTTAAAGTAATCCAAGCTAACAATTTTGTACCTTCAATTCCATTCAAAAGCTTCTACATGAATGTATTTACATAATTGAATCTCACTTAAACTTATATAATTATCATAGCTAAATTCAATGCATAAACATGTACATATATAAGTTTGTATATATTCGAGTCTCATACACACTTATATAAAAGTCATACCTAAATTTAACGCAAGAACATATTTAAATATATTTATATTTCTGAACCTCATATAAACTTATATAAAAGTCATACCTAAACTCAAAACAATAACATATACAATTATATTTGCATTTCCAAATTTCATATAAGCTTACATAAAAATCATACCCAAACTCAATACAAGAACATATACATGTAAATATATATTTATATGCTCATTCGAATCTATCATATACATATAAATTTCAACTCACATGTACATACCATTTCAAAACTACTTATGCAAATATAACATATATATTTTTAATCAATCCAATAATTTGTACATATATGTACTTACATATATATACCTTCAAACCTTATGTATATATATACATATACTATACATACCTTTTGATTTATAACCGAGAATTTATATATAAGCAACATTCATACTTCAACTAAATTCAAGAGCTTACATATATGTGTATACATAGAACATTAAACATATATTTATATATATACATATCATTTATATTTTGACTAAATCCAACCTAAATACTTTCAATTTCAGCTCATCAAAATACAATAGATATACATGTACATATATATATATATATATTAATTTAATAACATTAAATTGCTAGTAGACTAACCTCGGACGGTGAAAAACCAAAACTGGACGATTATTCGACGATTTTAGCTTTCCCCCGATCTAACTCCGATTTCTTTGGTTCTTGATCTAAATATATCCAAAATAAGCTAATTTAAATATTACCACATTCAATTTAATCCAAAAACACATAAATGTTCAAATTACCATTTTCCCCTGACATTTACACTTTTTTGCAATTTAGTCCCTATTGCATAAAACACAAAATACACAAAATTTGTTCACATCATACAAGGGCCGAATATCCCTAGTGCTCATACAAGTCCATATATTTCATTTATTTCACATTTTAGTCCCTCAATAATTTAATTTTCACAATTTAGTCCTAATTACTCAATTTCACCAAAAATCCCAACATAAAACATGTTAATCTTTCACCTATCTTTCATTAGTCAACATCAAACATCAAAAATCGCAAGCTATCATCAATGAAAAAACACAAAATAATCAAAAATTTCAAAAATTCAAGCATGGGTCTTGTAGTACACAAAGCAACGGTCTCAAAAACGTAAAAATTATCAAAAACCGAAACCAAACCATACCTTAATTTAGCTTTAGAAGTGCCGAACATTCAAAAAGAAACCATGGATGAGTTCTCTTCCACATTCGGCTTTCAAAGATGATAAAAATCATCTTTTCTTAACTTATTTTAACATATATACATTATAATTACTAAATTACTAAATTAACCTTATTATAATAAATATATAACATATATATTAAGGACAATGTTGTCATATGCCACCCACTAACTATATCCTGGTCTAATTGCATCTTTAGACCTCCTAACTAAAAATACAACAACAAATAGATGCTTTTAAATTTTAACCTCTAAATTTTATTTTACGCGATTAAGCCCTTTTATCAAATTGAACCTTCAAACAATCAAATTTTCACAAGAAATTTTCTTACATATAACTTAACATGCAATAGACACTAAAAATAATATTAAAATATTTTCCTGACTCAGATTCGTGGTCCCAAAACCACTATGTCCGATTAAGGTCAAAATTGGGCGGTTACATGTGCATACAACATATTTCATTTTCAAATAACATTTCATATCAACCATCGTTAATAAAGTTAATGTTTTAAAACCCTTATTAAATGAACAAGATCTCAAAATGGATACATAGATCATCCGACAATCACACCAATTTGGCACCCAATGCCTCATTGGAATGTTCGAAGTATAATTTGCACCCAACTCTCATTGGTATATCTGAAGTAAAATGTGTGCCCAACAATCATCGAAATGTCTAAAGTAGTATGCACCCAACGCTCATCGGCATATAACCGAAGTATAACCCGTACACAATCTAATCCTATAGGATGCCAACAATATCAAACTCTGCTTGAGACAATTAATAGGGTAACTAATATTCCAATTACACATCATAAACATGTTCATCTCAATTTAATTTTCAACATACTATATCATCGCATTTGAACCGAGTAATGAGACAGTAATATGCTTACCTTGATAGATAGTTTGCAACAATCATATATGTATATATGCATATGTATTCATGTATTGAACTCGTATCATAAAGTTACAAACTGCAATTTTTTTCACTCATCTACGACTATCGTCTTTCCCTTCTTTCACGACAACCCACCATTGAGCTACATTCGACAATTTAATTATAAAAACAATATTTGTTTACAATTAATTCACATTCAAATATATCGCCAACATATTTTTCATTTTATTCATTATAGTCCTTAAATCACGGATACTCATATTTTTCAATATCTAACATTGAATCAAAATCCGATCTTACATTCTTTCATTAGGGACCGTATACTTCCTATATAACATAATTTTATGACAGTTTTCAATTTATTCAATATATTCCCTATTGTTACAAAGTTATCTAACAAGGTTAAATTGGTTTCTAATTTAGTCCTTAACATAATCTAAGTTCACTATCTAACAATCTCTTCAATTTCAAGCCTAATTCATCAATTTTTCTCTAATGGAAACTTGCTAAAAACTAAAAAATTAGAGAAATTGATGCATGGGCTAGCTAAATCTAGCTCCCATGATCAAGAATCTATAAAAATTTCAAAGAATTTGTTTGATTACCTTGAATAATCCAATGGCCTAATGTAAGTTTAAAAGCTTGGAGTCTTTTTCTTTTCTTCTTAAGGTGGATGGTGGAAGAAGATGATAATTCCATCTTTCATCCACTAATTTTCTATTTATATTAAGGTTAATGACTTAATTAAATAGATTAATCATGTTTAGTTAGTTTAATTTTATATACATTTTTAATTATAAACCAAGGCTAATTGGGAATCAACATCATTATCCACTAACTTATATTTAAATCTGGGTAAATAACCATTTTGGTCTTTTGGACAATTGCTATTTAGGTTCGCAAGCTTTTTCTCAATTTAAACTCAATAATGATTAAACTTTTACAATTTAGTCCTAAGCTTTAATTAATAAATTTCTCAATTAAATTACTTAACCAATATTTAATATATTTTCTTATTAACTTCATTAATCTTTATATTTCATCATTATGGACTCAATTTACAAAAATGAGGTTCTAAAACCATATTTTTTTACACTGAAAAAAGTCGAGTCATTACAAGATTCATGGAATGGGAAACAATATTTTATCAACTTTATAGATGATTACTCTCTCTATAGTTATTTATACTTAATTCATAAAAAGACAAAACCTTTATACATTTTCAAAATTTTCAAAGTTGTAGTTGTAAATATACTAGGTAAGAAAATTAAAGCTATCAAATCTAATCGTATAAGGGAATATTATGATAGATATGATGGATCAGGAGACAAACGTCCAAGGAATTTTTCCAAATATTTAGAAGAGTGTAATATTTCACCTCAATACACTATGTAACACTCCACGTGTCTCAATGTACAATACGGATGGGAGATGCTACTAGAGCATTTTCATAACAAGCATCTTCGATTGAAATTAAACATTAAATTTTTTTATAAAATCATAGAAAATAGATAAATTAAATTTTAGAAATTTAAAATCATGTTGAAACCATTTATAATCGATTTTTAAGTGTTTGGAGGTTTCTAAGACCAAATATGAGGCTCGAAGAGCTTAAAAACACCAAAACAGTGTAGTGGCACTGCCTAAGGACCTAAGGCCTAAGGTATCAGAACTTGGTCTTTGTACTATTGGATTTTGCATTCTTCCATGTTGGTTACTGGTACCCTTGGCAGGGATATCGAACCCTAGGCACCTGGGATGAAATTTTGGCCCTTTAAAGGCTATGAATTGATAAATACACCCTAGGTTCAAACGACCAAAATTAGAGTTTGAGACACCTAAATCATCCACCAATACACCTTCAAACAATAGAATTGCAAAACATGCATAAGAAAAAGAACATTTTAATGTGAAATTCCTTTATAAAACATACTCAAACTAAATCATCATTCAACCAAAACATTTATAATCATGGAAAGCATATTAACACTTTATAATGTCATTCAAAATAAGTAAATCTTCAACTACTTAAAGCTTATAGCAAAAGAGAACTATATGCGTGCATGCAAATCATGTAAAACCATAACACCCTTGGCTCAAGACTAGCCCAACCATGTCTAAAGCAAAATTAGTCATCACATCCAATACAAGTTTGAAGTAGTATGAAACTAATATATATGCATACCTTAGCTGGCTCTTAAGTACATGCCACTAGGAGCCAATTACACAAATACAAAAATTCCATACTCTTGAAAAAATAGAAATGGTGTGAAGATGTGAACTATGGAATGAGCTAAGCCCTTAGACTTTAAGTTGACGTACACGCAAAAAGTAACACACATTAAGCACAAGGCTTAGTAAGAACTAATGGAATTAAAACACAAACTTACCTTGTTCAAATTAAAGAATAGCCATAAAGAAATAAAATGAAGTTACAGGTATCTATCAACCGAAACACAAATCACTTGATTTACTCACTATAAAAAACATCATTATCAAATGTAAAGAACATTTACAATATAATATACATGTTTCTTAACATCTCATCATTTTCATTATCAAATTATATGTAGTTTGCCCTTGGTAATCTTAATGGAATACATTCCAAACACTCAGGTTCCAACCCAATACCAATACACTGAGTTGTACTAAGGTGCACCTAACCTAACACCATATCACTTAGGGCCCTCACTATACAAAAGGCAAGTTTTGCCATCTTCTAACTAAATGTTGCCTTCATCACTAAGGCTCTCATTCACCTTATTGACATGCCTATTGTATCCTAACTTTTTCACTTAGCTTATAAAGGTAATGTCTTATTTACTTTAGATTACATATATTACACTTCTCTCTTAGGTGGTATTGATAATATCACACATAAGTTAAATTTCACACCCCAAAAATAATGGATCCAAAAAGGTGAGTAAGGTATGTATGCAAATTGTTTTGGCGCACTATGGTAGTATAATCTGCAACCCTACTAACTTGTTAACGAGTTAGAATATTGGCGTATACTAGCATTAAAGTATCTGCTCGATGGAGATATCTAAGGATTTAATTACATAACGTCTTTAAGTGAAGAAATAGTACGTCTAAGGAAGAGTACGCCCCATATTTTTGGCAGAGTATGAAGAGCTTACCAAGTGTATGAGAAAGTTGTAGGAGAATTACTTATCTTTAAGACCATGCCATACATAAGTCACCACCAAGGTATAGTACGCTCGGTTTACATTAGCACTATTCAAGTTGATTCTTATAATAGGATTAGTTGTAAGTCAATTGGATTGATTTGACCCTCCTCATGACTAGTCAAATAGTAAAGTAGATCTTCACTAGGTTTTCTTTTACCTACCCTCTGATTTGGTAGGGAAATCAAGGGGAATGAAAGTATATATAAGGTGAAAGTGAAGGGGAACTTTGGAGATGGTTTTTCTTTCAGCTCGATGTTTTAGTTCTTCTTTCTAACCTAAATGTTCTCTTCTTCTTTGCTAAGTTAGAGCTAATTTTTCATTTAATCAGTGGATGATTCAACCTTTTTGTAAGTCTTATAGCTCTGTATGTTACAATTGTTGAAGAGTAAATATGTTATAAGATGTAAGAATAGTAGGGTGCGAGAGGAAGGTCTTGTATGGGGTTCGCATATTGTTGAAACATTAGTAGACTATTTTCAATGGGGATTTTAATGGAAATTCCTTGTTCTTGTAAGCAGTTGTTTCTATTGGTTTGGGAAAGACAATTGAAATAGAAGCTTCAAGCTGAGTTATAGGTCGGTCTCTAGCGAGTCTCTAAACCTGACTTTTGCACGTTATTTTATGATGATTCTTTTTATGGTTGATGTTCCTATAGTTGTGCATGTTTTCTTGAGGATTTGTTGTATATATGTGTGTATGTGTTTTTGTTGAAGCATCTGCATATAAGTAAATGAAGGTTACAATATGTTACATGAATATGATGATGTGTGGTAAGCATGTATGGGAAATGACGTGTTGGGAAGTATGATTTTGTTATAGGTATGAGTGAAATCTATATAAATGTGTCCATGATGTTAAATGAATGATGCATGAAAAGTATTGTTGGAGAGAATGGGGTTCGGATGGAGTGTCTAGAAAATATGTGATATGACAATAGACCCTGTAGTGGTACTTTGATGACGTCTATCGATATTGTAAAGACGATGAAGGGTTAGTGTGGCAAGATAAATGGAAAGTCCATGGCCATAGCGCATTCTGAAAAATGGCAGATAAGTTGCATTTATCTAATAAGGTTTCTACGTGACCCAGGGTGATGATAGGAAAACCTCAGATGATGCTGAGTTTAGGCAAATCCATATCGCCAAGCACGATCGTTTATGTAATGCCTTGGTGGGAAACCAAACAAGCCTTTGTGGTTAGTTATCCAAAAATCCTATGTGACATATTATCTGGGTAGCCTTTGTGGGTAATTATCTGAAAATACTATGTGGCATATTATTTCGGAAGCCTTAGTGGCAAAGTTATCTGGAAAGCCTATATGGTGAACTATGTAATGCCTAACTAGTGGGTTGTTAGTCCACCCTTGTGGCGAAATCTGGTTATGCCTTTGAGGCATTTTCTGAAAGAGTTCTCAGTACTTACCTGACTAATGCCACCATAGGAACCTGCCAAGATAAAGAGCTTGGCACATTTGTAATTATGGGTAGTGCAAGTGTTCGCCAAACTTGGGAATTCTCATGTTACATGTTGAAGTCATTTAGGATTCTGTTGGATGATCTAAAATATTGCATTCATTGGAGGAGGGTCGGGGTCTGGATGGACTTAAAAATATAGTGTAACTGGAATTCTGTTAGCTGCCAGAACTAGTATAAAAATCCTCCAAGTGTAGTATCCACATGTATATCATTCTGAGAAAGTATATCCAACTTCTATCTTTAAAAGGGATGGTGAAATAGGATCCGCAATATGGTGTGAAGTTTGTAATCCGCTCATCAGGTGGAATGTTTATAAGGTGGTTAAGTTTAGAGATTGACATATAATTATTCACTAGGAATAAGAAAGGTATTAGTCAAGTCTGAAAGGAAGTATAGAATCTTCAAGTAGAGGAATCCAATAACAACGTTAAAGGTAATATTGGTTGAGACTCACTAAGTTCCATTAAACTTACAGATGTTTATCTATAATGTAGGTTCTTGGAATTGAACTGGTGTGCCAAAAGAGACTAAGCTAGGAATGCACCAAGGTGGTAGTTCAAAGAGCGATTTATGCATACAGAAGGGCACTCTTGGAAATATGGCGAACAATACTCTTTGCCATGATTAAGTCTATTTTACAAAAAATTAAGTTGTAATGTCTTATACTACTTTCGAGAACCTATTGTATTTAATAATGTTTCCTTCAAAATCTTTTGACTTAGATAAGAAAATAAATAAATAAATAAGAAATATGTTTAGTATGGATTTCGCCAGTTGTAATTTTTTTTAATTATTGTGGCATCCTATATCTAGGGCTGGCAAATTAGATCAAGTATAGGGTGTCACGTTAAAACGCATAACTTATTGTATTATTCATGAAAACTCACATCAATAATCCACTCCCTTGGAGAATATTTGAAATCACACTTCATTTTGATTACATATACACATACCACCCTATTTATAAGGGTGAAATTCATCTATTTCTCATGTTTACTACTACTATTATTACTATTATTATACACATAGTTAAAATATCATAAACAAATTAAATCATATACTTTATTCATAAAAGTTTTACCAAATTAAAATAAGCAAAAAAAGAGGTGAATTTCTTCTTCCTCATTCAATCTATGAGCTTTCTCTTGCCTTTGCTTGTAGCTTCCCTTTTTACCTTCTCTACTTCAATACCAATAAAAATTACTTATATTACTAATGTCATTAAATGACTTAACAACTCATTCAAAGCATGTAAACATGAAATGAGATGCTAAAATACTAAAATGATAAGAGTTCTTACCAAAACCCTAACTTTCTCACTTTAAGCCATAAAATCTAAGTGAACGAGTGATGGAAATGATGATGAGATTGAGCTCAAATGTAGTTTTTATGATATTTTTTTTGCAATAAAAGGAAGAAAAATGGTGGGAATTTAAAGAGCAAAAGAGTAGAGATGAAGAGAAGAGAAAAAAAATAACGGAAGCTTCTTCTTTTTTTCTTGTATGGTCGGAAGCCAAAATGCTAGTAAGGGGGTTCTGTTTCCATTTTATTTGTTTTTGTGATAATTAAAATACAAAAAATTTAGTCAATAAATCGAAGGAAGAGAAAATATGGTTATAATAAAATTTTTAATGTAAAAAAGGCTCATAATTATCTAGAAATTTTTCTCATCATCATAAACTCTAATAAATATTAATATTAATCATATTTAGGTCTGAAATGATAAAAATTCCTTGAAGGAAAATTACTATTTTACCCCTCAATTCATATTTTTAACCATTAAGCTCGAAACCCTAAAAATGACATAATATGTTTTCTAAGGGTTTACAAATAGCCCAAGTCATTAAATCCACCAAAATTTAATTTTTTTATAGGATTCACAAGTAGGATTCCCAAAAAAGTCTCATATGGAGAACTAGGAAATTTTGGTTCATTACATACTATGCTAATGACTTTAAGTCAAAATGGTGTAGTTGAGAGACGAAGTTGAACTTTTAAGGACATGGTAAGAAGTATGGTTAAACATTATTATTTGCTTGAATCACTTTACAGAAAGACATTAAATATTAAAATTTACATATTAAGTTGAATTCCAAGCAAAGTAGTAGCCAAAACCCCATACAAGTTGTGGATTGGTAAGAAGCCTAGTATTAGGTACTTACATGTTTAGGAATGTCCAGTTGAGGCTAAGCCTTATAAGCCTAATGGAAAGAAACTTGATTCAATTTAGTTGTTACTTTGTAGGTTACTCAAATGTTTAAAAGGTTTCAAGTTTTATGATCTCGCAAATAGATTATTTTTTAAAACAAGGAATGAAAAGTTTATTGAGTATGTTGATTACGATGGAGTGATCAAAATGGGTAATTTTTGAAGATTAATATGTTAATTTTATTTTTATGGTTACAATTGAAACTAATTAAGTAGCTTTACCTAACACTTTTCAACCTATAAATTAGGAAACTATAGAAAACATAGTGATAAATGTAATTAATTCCATTTCAGTTTAAGAACAATCAATAGTTCAAGAAGATGCATCTAAAAAAACTTTAAGTTGAAGTGTTTATAAATCGATTTGTCAAAAAAAGGAGAAACGAAATTTTTAATGACTATGTTATGTATCTCCATGAGCATGAATTTCATATGGTACTAAAAGATTATCATATCACTTTTAACAAGCTAAATCATGTAAAAATTCTAATAAATGGATTGACGTTATGAAAGATGAGTTGAACTTTTTGGAGGAAAATGACATTTGGGATATTTTCAAGTGGCGAAATGAATCAAACCCTATTGGTTGTAAATGTATTTTCAAAACCAAATGTGATTCATATACTAACATCAAAAGATACAAAATTCTTATAGTTGCCAAAGTTTTCACTCAAAAGGAAGCCATAGATTTCAAAGATAATTTCTCGCCATTTTAAAAAAAAAACATTAATTTAAGAATATCATGGCACTTTTAACTCATTATAATTTAGAGCTTCATCAAATGAGTGGAAAGACACCATTTCTTAATGGAGACATTAAGGAGCCCAAAGATTTACATAACCTTATGTGTAAACTTAAAAAGCCCATGTATGGTTTAAATCAAGCTTTTCGTCGATGGTATCAAAAATTTGGTGATAATCTCTATAGTAGCCTAATTTTAGCTAAATCAGAACAGTGGTTTTGGAACCACAAATCTGAGGTCGTAAAATTTATTTTATTATTATTTTAATATTTACAGTATGATAATAGAGTTGTGTGAATTTTTTGTAAAGAAATTTTATCGTTTAAGTGTTTAATTCGGTAAAAAGGACTAAATCGAGTAAAGCGTAAAAGTTTTGTTCTATAAGCTAAAGGTATCAAATAGCTATAGAAATTAAAGGTGAAGGTCCTTATGTAGTAAATATCCCATTTATGAGATAGTGGATGATAGTGGAGTGGCAATTGGTGTTATTATTAATGTTTTTAAAAGGTAAAAGGGTAAATAAGTAATTAAGTTAATAATAAATAAAACAAAGCCAAATATCATCACATTCTATCCATTTACAACCAAAAGTAGGGTTTAAAATAGCCATTGAAGAGCTTGAAATTCGTTCATGGTGTTTTTGCTCAAATACGTACGATTTTAACTTTGTTTTTAATAATTTCTACGTTTTTGTGATCGTTGCAGCTAAAACTAGTTAGCCCATGTCTTCGATTTCAAAATTGTTAAAGATTTTGATAGTTTTCATTTAAGATTTTATGTGTTCTTTTATTTTTAATGATGAAATATGAATATTTTATGTTATATTTTCATATTTTATAAAGTGATTTTTATGAAAATCCAAATTAGGGATTTATTTGTGAAATTTGCAAATTGAAGGGTTCAAATGTGAAATAAATGGAATTAATGGGCTGCTAGGGACCTAGGGAAGATTTTTTCAAGCACGGGTTTAATGAAATTATGTGTATTTTTTGTTGTTTTGAAATAGGGACTAAATTGAGAAAATGTGAAATTTTAGGGGCTAAAATGCAAAATGCCCATTTATGTGTTTTTGGATGAAATTAAATGGATATATGATTAAATAAGTTAAATTTGAATTGATTTAGATCAAGAAAGAAAGAAATCGGAGTTAGATTAGGGAAAGTCAAAAGTTGTCGAACAATCATTTCGATCCGTTCGTTTCTGAACGAGGTAAGTTCATAAATAAATAAATGTTCTTAAATTCAATTGTATATACAAATATATATGTTGACAAATTGAACTGAGCATGGGATGACCTGTTTCGAGCTTGAATTGATTGAGTTATGACGTTCGAAAGCTCCGTATGAACCATAGGAATAGTATAGGATACGTATGTCATGATGTTAGGACTTTCGAGATCTGATTTCATGTAAGACCATGTATGGGAAATTGGAATCGATATGAGATTACGTGTAAGACCATGTCTGGGATATTGGCACCGTATATGATTCGTGTAAGACCCTATCTGGGACAGAGGCATCGATATGTGATAACATGTAAGACCATATATGGGATATGACATTGTATGTGATATATGTGTTTCTGAGTATCCTCAACAATTTTGAATGGTTCAACGGGTAATGTTAAAACGAGTCTGAATGTGAAATTGAGCTAAATGATTCAGGTACGTATGAGGTTTATATGTTCATTGAAAAAAAAAGGTAAGTGAAGTTACTTAATGTGGTAATATGGATTATATGAGAGAAATGATTGTATATGTGTATGAGATTAGTTAAATTTGGCCTATTTCAAATTGAATTATACATTTTCTTGTGATGAATTATTTGCTTATGACTTACTAGGCTTTCAAAGCTTACTTTGTGCTTTTTTTTGTTTTATAGATAGATACAACTAGCTCGAGTTCGGAGATCATCAAGGAACATCGTCACACTATCAATCACTATTTCGGTACTTTAAGAGTTTGTACCTTTGACATATGGCATGTATAGGCTAATTTCGATATGGTTCATTTTGATCTGTATATATATAGCCATGCAAAAATGGCTTAATAATGATGCTAATTTTCATGTATATTGGGCCATGTAATTAGCTCATTTTGGAAGTATGTTATATGGTATATCTTGTGTGGTGGATGATCATATAATTTGATTTGAGTAATGAAGTAAATGATAGATGTATTTTTTTGACTTATGGTGTATGTTCCTATCGGTTATATGATGAATATAAATATTGATTGTGTATTGGTTATTTAGGTACGATTCTAAATGGTGACTAATGACTATGTTTTAGGTATGTTTCGTTGGTTATATATATAGTTATAAGTGACATGTTGATGTTTGTATTAGGTTATGGAATAGTATGTTTAGCTTAATATTGAATGGTGGAATTAGTATGTTTAGTATTTAGTTAAAGGCATGAAATTATACTAAAGGAGGTATTAATGTATGCTCTGTTTATGAGATGAATTATGTTTGATTATGATTTAGGTATTCGAATACCATATAATTGATGGTTACATGGTTCGAACTTAGTATTTATGAAGCACGTGCACTATGATTTTGATAATTATTGGTTGGTTAGTAATTTGATTAAATAAATGATATTGATATAGTTGAATATTGAAGCATGATTCGTATATGTGAAATGTCTAGAAAAGTATGATTGATTTAACATTCAAATTAAACATAAATTGTACAATCATAGTCAATTCAATTAATAATCACCAAGTAAAACCTTTCTTAGGTCTTATAGTAGCCTTATGCTCTAGAATCAACCCGAAATTGAACAAGGAGAGGCTAAACAAGCTTTCTTCTAGATAATGAACGAATGGTTCACACAGTATATCCAGAAAAATCTAGCTGCTCAACAACCTCCACCCCGGCCTAATCCTCCCCAAATACCTTTGATACCTCAAGTTACTGATCCGATGCGATTAAATAAGTCTTCGGTTGATAAAATTAGAATATATGGGGCCGAAGAGTTCAGAGCTACTGTTGATGATGATGCCGAGTGAGTTGAATTCTGGCTTGATGATACGATTCGGGTGTTCGATGAATTATCTTGTACTCCTAATGAATGTATCAAATGTGGTGTATCTTTGTTAATGGATACTGCATATCACTGGTGGAATACACTAGTATCAGTGGTTCCAAAAGAACGTGTTACTTGGGAGTTCTTTCAAACTGAATTCCAAAATAAATATATCAATTAGAGATTCATAGATCAAAAGCACAAAGAAGTCCTCGAGTTAAAACAAGGTCACATGATAGTGAGAGAATATGAACGGGAATTTGTGAGACTCAGCTGATATGCCCCGGAATGTATTTCGACTGAAGCTATAATTTGTAAAAGGTTTGGAGACAGTTTGAATGAAGACATTAAGTTGTTAGTTGGGATTTTGGAAATAAAATAGTTTGTGGTACTCGTTGAGCGAGTATACAAAGCTGAGGAACTTGGGAAAGAGAAAAGAAAAGCTGACTTTGAAGCTAGAGATTCGCGAAAAAGATCATCGAGTAAGTCATTTTAGTCAGCATTACAGAAGTTTCAATATTATTTTAGCTGTTCAAAGGCTATTATGGGTTATTCTAGATGAGATTGAAATAGACCACCTGTGGGTTCGGAAGTTACTTCAATAGCTAGTGTTGGAAATGTCAGACTAAATCAACCAGAGTGTAAACATTGCAATAAACGACATCCCGAAAATTGTAGATTGAATGGTCGGGCTTGTTTCAAATGTGGATCATTAGATCATTTCATCCGTGAATGTCCTGAGTTGGCCAAGTAAGATACAGTGCAGAATCTGAGGCTGAGTAACACTGCAGCTAGAAGTAGGCCACCCAGAAACACGAGTAATGTGAATGGTAGTCAAAGGGGAACTAAAGACACTGCTGTTAGATTTAAAGCCCGCGCACCTACCAGAGCTTATACTATTCGCGCTTGCGAAGAAGCCTTGTCTCTAGATGTTATTATCGGTACTTTCACTCTCTATGATACTACTGTGATTGCATTGATAGATCCAACATCAACTCATTCTTATATATGCATAAAATTAGAATCTAGTAAGACTTTGACTATAGAGTCTACTGAATTTGTGATTAGAGTATCAAACCCCTTAGGCAAGTGTGTTTTAGTAGATAAAGTGTGCAAGAACTGTCCATTGATGATTCGAGATTTTTGCTTTCTGGCTGATCTGATATTGTTACCATTTAATGAATTTGATATAATTCTAGGTATAGATTGGCTAACATTGCATGATGCGATTGTGAACTGCAAACGAAAGACGATCGATTTGAAATGTCAGAATAATGAGATTATTCGAATTGAGTTAGACGATCTGAATGGGTTGCCGGCTGTGATTTCGTCGATGAAAGCTCATATTTATGTGAGAAAGGCTATGAAACTTACTTTGCTTATGTTCTTAATATAAAAGTAACTGAAAAGAAGATTGAATCTGTGCTAGTTGTGTGTGAGTATCCAGATGTATTTCCTGACGAGCTACCGGGATTACCACCGATTCGAGAAGTTGAATTTGGTATTGAATTAGTGCTGGGAACTACTCTGATATCAATAGCTTCATATAGAATGGCTTCAATCGAGTTAAAAGAATTGAAATCTCAGTTGCAAGAGTTGACCGATAGAGGATTTGCATGACCAAGTTTCTCTCCCTAGGGTGCTCCGGTATTATTTGTGAAAAAAAGATGGAACTATGAGAATGTATATTGATTATAGACAACTCAATAAAGTGAGAATCAAGAATAAATATCCTTTGCCACGAATAGACGATTTGTTTGATCAGCTGAAAGGGGCTACAGTGTTTTCTAAGATATATTTGAGATCTGGTTATTATCAGCTGCGAGTTAAAGACTCAGATGTGCCGAAAAATACTTTCTGAACGAGGTACGGGCATTATGAGTTTCTAGTTATGCCTTTCCGACTAACGAATGCACCTGTTGTTTGTATGGACCTAATGAATTGGATCTTCAGACCGTATTTGGATGGATTTGCTGTTGTGTTTATAGATGACATCTTGATCTATTCCCGTGATGAATCTGAGCATGTTGAACATTTGAGAATAGTGCTACAGACTTTGTAAGATAAACAACTATTTGAAAAGTTTAATAAACATGAGTTTTGGTTACGAGAAGTTGGTTTTCTAGGGCATATTGTGTCAGCATCGGGTATTCGAGTCGATCTAAGTAAGATTTTGGCAATATTGGATTAGAAGCCTTTGAAAAATGTATCCAAAGTCTGAGCTTTCTGGGACTCACCGATTATTATAGATGATTCTTAAAAGGTTTCTCAATGATTGCAACTCCGTTGACGAGACTACTTCAGAAAGATGTTAAGTTCGAGTGGTCGGACAAGTGCCAGAAAAGTTTTGATCAGCTGAAAGCTCTTTTGATTGAAGTTTCAGTGTTAGTAAAGCCATAATAGGGTAAAGAATTTGTAATCTATAGTGATGCATCGTTGAATGGTTTGGGCTGTGTTTTGATGCAGGAAAGCAAAGTCATAACTTATGCCTTGTAACAACTCAATCTTGACCCTAATCAGACAAAGTAGTTTCGGGACCATAAATCAAAGTCAAAAAAATATTTTAAAATTATTTTTGATATTTGCAGTATGTGAATTACTATGTGTAAAAATTTTGTATAAAAATTTGATCGTTTGAGTGCACAATTTGATAAAAAGGGCTTAATCGCATAAAATAAAAATTTAAGGGTTAAATTTGAAAGCACCCAATTGTTGTTGTCTTTTAAAAATAAGGGTTATAAATGGAAATTAGGCCATTTAATAGTTAGTGGGCTGCAATGGTCTAAATTACCCTTAAGTTATATGTTTTATAATTAATTAAACTAAGGTTAAAGTAGTCATTAAGTAATTAAAATATATATTAGTTAAAATAACTTAAGAAAAGATGATTTTATCATCTTCTCCAAGCCGAATGTTAAGCAAAAAGAATCTCAACTATGTCTTTCTAAAGTTCGGCCATATCCTTGCTTAATTAAAGGTTCATTTTTGTTCGGTTTTTGAAAATTTTTACGTTTTTGAGATCGTTGCTTTGTGTACTACAAGACCCATGCTTTAATTTTAGAATTTGGTGTTGATTTTGTGATATGCCATTGATGAATGCTTGAGCTTTGTGATATTTGATGATGAAATATAAAAGATATGTGAAAGATTAACGTGTTTTGTTTTTGAATTTTTGGTGAAATTGAGTAATTAGGGCTAAATTGTGAAATTAAAATTTTGAGGGACTAAAATGTGAAATAAATGAAATTTTTGGACTTGTATGAGAACTAGAGACATTCGGCCCTTGTATAGTATGGGCAAATTTTGTGTATTTTGTGTTTCATGTAATATGGACTAAATTGCAAAAAATGTAAATATTAGGGGTAAAATGGTAATTTTCCCATTTATGTGTTTTTGGACTAAATTGAATGTAATATAATTTAATTTATCTCATTTTGAATATATTTAGATCAAGAACCAAAGAAATCGGAGTTAGATCGAGGAAAAGTTAAAGTCGTCGACTAATCGTCCGGTTTCGATTTTACACTGTCCGAGGTAAGTCTATTAGATATTTAATGTCATAAAAATCAGTATATAGGTATGTATATGTGCTGTATTTTGATGAATTATAATTTAAAATATGTTGGTTGAAATAATTAAAAGTATGAGTGAATTATATGCATTATTGTTACATGTTCAAATCATAGGTATATACTTATATGGTCATTTGAATTTAGTTAAAGTATGAACGTATATAAGGATATACAATTATAAATGTTATCAAATTTAGTTGGAGTATAAAAGTTTTATATTTTTATATGTACAAGTTTTGAATTTATACATGTATATACAAGTATAAAGTATTGGTTTAATAAAAGGTATATATATATGTGTGTGTGTGTGTGTGTGTGTGTACTTAAGATTCGGAAATAAACATAGGTTTATATTGGTATAAAACTTTGTATTGGATCTATAATATGCAAATATACATGTATATGTCCTTGTATTGAATTCAGGTATGCCATTTATACAAGTTTATATGAGGTTCAATTATGCAAATATGCATATATATATGTTTTGTAATGAGTTTAAGTATGAAATTTATATATGTATAAGGGAGGTTCGATTATGTATGTATATTCATGTAAAAATTCTTGAATGGAATTGAAGATATGAAATTATTAGTTTGGAATATCATAAGGTGTTCGAATGCATGATATTAGGTAGTAGGCTTTAATGTATTAAGTTATATATATATATATATGTTCGGATGTATAATTAAGTTATTGAGCTGAATTTGATGTCTAAACTTTATATACCTATGTGGATTAAAGATATAGTTTATAAATTATTGAGTTGAATTTTTATGTGGATAATATATACAAATATGAGATATAACTTCTGTGAATTGAGATTTTAGGCTCAGTGCCTATCAGGTTTATTGCCAGTGAAACATTTCAGACTTTACGTCTAGCAGGCTTAATACCGGTGAAATAATTTCAGACTTTACGTCTAGCAGGCTTAATGCCGGTGAAACAATATCAGACTTTACATCTAGCAGGCTTAATGCCGGTGAAACATTTCAGACTATATGTCTAGCAGGCTAAGTGCCGGTGTACTAAATCAAGCTTTAAGTCTAGCAGGCTAAGTGCCAGTGAATCTGTTTAAAGAATGTGATTAAGTGTACAGTTATATGATTTTGGTTATCTTTAATTGATGACCATATATACCTTCGGCTAAGTGTGTTTAATGAATATGTACATATTCGGTCTATGCATTTGTAAAAATATACATACATGCTTTCGATTTATGCAGTCGATAAATGTATACGTATAAATATTCGGTATATGTATTTGATAAGTATCTACATATGCATTTGAAATGTATACACCTCTATTTATAATTATTTGATGAAGATGAATGCATTTGGTCACATGTATTAGATTTGTATTTGGTTATAAGTTTATTATGAGGATACATACACAGATGGATATGATATGTGTATAACATACATATATGCTCGGTTATATTCATTTGGTTGTAATGTTGTTTGGTATAAATATATATATTCAATTAAACGCATTTCGACAGGTACATATATTTGACTATAAATAAAATGGTCTGAGTACAGTAAATGTATAAATATTAATTATATGTGTTAATTGCAATCTCAGTAAATTAAATTAAAAAGTTATATTATTTCTATATATATATATTTCATTATGCAATAGACTTACTAAGCTATAAAAGCTTACTTTGTTTGTTTATGTCTTTCTGTTTTATATACTTAAAGATCAAGCTTCAAGCTCGGGGATCGTCAGCAAGATCATCACTCTATCTACTGTCTCGGTATTAAACTGTTTAAATTTTAATTATGGCATGTACAGGCTAGATAAATGTTTTGGAAAGTCGTACTTTGATATATTGTATATGAAATTAATAGTCATACGAAAATTACTTATGTTCTTATGCTTTAACTAGATTGTAATTTTAAAGAGAAGTTTAAAATTTTACATGTTTAATATTAGACCTAGCAATTTATATGTAACCGTTAAAATTATTGAACTATACTGAATGTCTGTTCTAAGTTTTGTTTTGATTAGTAATGCCTCTTAACCCTAATTCGATGACGGATACAGGTTAGGGGTGTTACATGCCTCGAGACAATTAAAGCCGCATGAAAAGAATTACCCAACGCACGATTTGGAATTAGCAGTTATCGTGTTCACGTTAAAGATTTGGCGTCACTATCTGTTTGGTGAGAAATGTCATGTTTATTCTGATCACAAGAGCTTAAAATATTTGATGACCCAGAAAGATATAAATCTACGATAGCGAAGATGGTAGGAATTGTTAAAAGATTACAAGCTAGTGATTGACTACCATCCGGGAACGGCCAATGTTGCTGCTGATGCTTTATATCAGAAATCTTTGTTTGCTCTACGTGCAATGAATACTCAGTTGGCTCTATCTAATGATGGCTTGATTATAGTTGAGTTGAAAGCAAGACTATTATTTATGTAGCAGATTTGCGAAGCTCAGAAAGTTGAAAATGAATTGTTAGCAAAACGGGCTCAATGTGATTTATTCTGATTCAGAGTTTCAAGTTGATGCTAATGATTGTTTAAGATTTAGAGGCCGAATATGTGTATTGAGAAATTCAGAGTTGATTCAGATGATTTTAAATGAAGCTTATAGTAGTCATTTGTCTATTCATCCGGGAAGCACGAAAATGTATAACGATCTGAAACAACTTTACTGGTGGTTTGTATGAAATGTCACAAATCATAGTTCGTTTCTAAAAGTTTGATTTTTCAGCAAGTTAAAGCTGTGCATCAGGTACATCTGGTTTATTACAGCCGATTATGATTCCTAGGTGGAAATGGGATAGAGTGACTATAGATTTTGTATCGGGATTGCCCTTATCTCTGAGAAAGAAAGATGCGATCTGGGTTATAGTTGACAAATTGACGAAATCAGCTCATTTCATTCCAGTACGAACGAACTATTCGCTTGATAAGTTAGCCGAGTTGTATATTTTCGAGGTTGTGAGATTGCATAGAGTATCTATTTCTATTGTTTTGGATAGAGATCCGAGGTTCATGTCGCGGTTTTGGAAGAAACTGCAAGATGCACTAGGTACAAAGCTACACTTCAGTACTGGTTTTCACCCACAGATGGATGGAGAATCTGAGTGAGTTATTCAGATGCTTGAGGATATGTTATGATGTTGCATTCTTGAGTTTGAAGTTACGTGGGAAAAATATTTGCCGTTGATTGAATTTGCGTATAATAACAATTTTTAATCGAGTATTAAAATAGCACCTTACGAAGCTTTAAACGGCTGCAAATGCCGAATACCTTTGTACTGGATTGAACTTAGTGAGAATAAGATTCGCGAGGTCGATTTGATTAAAGAGACTAAACAGAAAGTGAAAGTGATTCATGATAGTCTGAAAGCAGCGTCATATCATCAGAAATCGTACGCAGACTTGAAACGAAAAGATATTGAATTTCAGATTGGAGATCGAGTGTTTTTAAAAGTATCTCTGTGGAAGAAAATACTTAGATTTGGCAGAAAAGGCAAGTTAAGTCCGAGATTTATCAGGCCGTATTAAATTATTGAGCGTATCGGGCCGGTTGCTTATAGATTGTTGTTGCCACCTGAATTAGAAAAGATTCATAATGTATTTCATATATCTATACTTTGACGATATCGAACCACTCCCTCACATCTGATTTCCCTGTCTGAGATTGAGATTTAGTCTAATATGACATACGAAGAAGAACCGATCAGTTTTAGATCGCGAGGTTAAAAAAATGAGAAATAAGAAAATTTCATTAGTGAAAGTCTTATGGCATTGACACGGGGTTAAAGAAGCTACATGGGAGCCCGAGGATGCTATGAGAGAGCAAAATTCAAACCTATTCATAGGCAAGATTTTTGTGGACAAAAATCCATAAGGGGAGAGTTGTAATATCCTAGTTTTAGCTAAATCAGAACAGTGGTTTTGGAGTTGTGTGAAATTTTCGTAAAGAAATTTTATTGTTTAAATGTTTAATTTAGTAAAAAGGACAAAATCGGGTAAAGCGTAGAAGTTGTGTTCTATAAGCTAAAGGTATCAAATAGCTATAGAACTTAAAAGTGAAGGTCCTTATGTAGTAAATATCCCATTTATGAGATAGTGGATGATAGTGGACTGGCAATTGGTGTTTTTATTAATGTTTTTAAAGGGTAAAATGGTAAATAGGTAATTAAGTTAATAATAAATAAAACAAAGCCAAATATCATCACCTTCTATCCATTTACAACTAAAAAAAGGGTTTAAAATAGCCATTGAAGAGCTTGACATTCGGCTATGTGTTTTTGCTCAAATAGGTACGATTTTAACTCCATTTTTAATGATTTTTACGTTTTGTGATTGTTGTAGCAAAAACTAGTTAGCCCGTGTCTTTGATTTCAAAACTGTTAAAGATTTTGATAGTTTTCATTGAGGAGTTTATGTGGTCTTTTATGTTTAATGATGAAATATGAATATTTGATGTTAGATTTTCATATTTTATAAAGTGATTTTTGATGAAAATCCAAATTAGGGATTTATTTGTGAAATTTTCAAATTGAGGGGTTGAAATGTGAAGTAAATGGAATTAATGGGCTACTAGGGACCTAGGGAAGATTCGGCCAAGCACGGGTTTAATGAAATTATGTGTATTTTGTGTTGTTTTGAAATAGGGACTAAATTGAGAAAATATAAAATTTTAGGGGCTAAAGTGAAAAATGCCCATTTATGTGCCTTTGGATGAAATTAAATGGATATGTGATTAAATAAGTTAAGTTTGAATTGATTTAGATCAAGAAAGAAAGAAATCAGAATTAGATTAGGAAAAGTCGAAAGATGTCAAATAGTCGTTTCGATTTGTTCGTTTCTGAACGAGGTAAGTTCATAAGTAAATAAATGTTCTTAAATTCAATTGTATATACAAATATATATGTTGTTGAATTGAACTGAGCATGGGATGACCTGTTTCGAGCTTGAATTGATTGAATTACGACGTCCGAAAGCCCCGTATGAGCCATAGGAATTGTATGGGATACGTATGCCATGATGTTAGGACTTTCGAGGTGTGATTTCGTGTAAGACCATGTCTGGGATATTGGCACCGTATATGATTCGTGTAAGACCCTGTCTGGGACAGAGGCATCGATATGTAATAACATGTAAGATCATATTGGGATATGGCATTGTATGTGATATATGTGTGTCCGAGTATCCTTAACGATTTCTAATGGTTTAATGGGCAATGTTAAAATGAGTTCAAATGTGAAATTGAGCTAAATGATTCGGGTACGTATGAGGTTTATATGTTCATTGAAAAAAATAAGGTAAGTGAAGTTACTTAATGTGGTAATTTGGATTATATGAGAAAAATGATTGTATAAGTGTATGAGATTAGTTAAATTTGGCCTATTCCGAATTGAATTATATATGTTCTTGTAATGAATTATTTGCTTATGAGTTACTAAGCTTTCGAAGCTTCCTTCGTGCATTTTTTTCTGTTTTATAGATAGGTAAAGCTAGCTCGAGTTCGGGGATCGTCAAGGAACATCGTCACACTATCAATTGCTATTTCAGTACTTTAAGAGTTTGTACCTTTGACGTATGGCATGTATAGGCTAATTTCGATATGGTTCATTTTGATCTGTATATATATAGCCATACGAAATTGGCTAGATAATGATGCTAATGTTCGGTATATTGGGCCATGTAATTAGCTCATTTTAGAAGTATGTTATATGGTATATTTTGTGTGGTTGATGGTCATATAATTTGGTTTGAGTAATGAGGTAAATGACGGATGTATTTTTTTGACTTATGGTGTATGTTCCTATAGGTTATATGATGAATATATATTGATTGTGTATTGGTTATTTATGTACGATTCTAAATGGTGACTAATGACTATGTTTTAGGTATGTTTCGTTGGTTATATATATAGTTATAAGTGACATGTTGATGTTTGTATTAGGTTATGGAATAGTATGTTTAGCTTAATATTGAATGGTGGAATTGGTATGTTAGTATTTAGTTAAAGGCATGATATTGTACTAAAGGAGGTCTTAATGTATGCTCGGTTTATGAGATGAATTATGTTTGATTATGATTTAGGTATTCGAATGCCATGTAATTGATGGTCACATGGTTCGAACTTTGTATTTATGAAGCATTTGCACTATGATTTTGATGATTGTTGGTTGCTTATTAATTTAATTAGATAAATGATATTGATATAGTTGAATATTGAAGCATGATTCGTATATGTGAAACGACTAGAAAAGTATGATTGATTTTGGATGACTATGTGATTCAAATATACGAATTTGACTTGTAGAAAAAAAATTGTAAAGGAGATTATATTACTTTGTGCTTGAATTGCATTGAATAACTATTTTGAACTGTGTTTTGATCGGTAATGCTTCGTAACCCTAATCTGGCGACGGATTCAGATCAGAGGTGTTACAATCTCTTTTAGTTTTGAAAGAATACACCATTTGTAACACCCCTCACCCGACCCTATCGTTAGGTTTGAGTTATGGGATGCTATAGTCGCTATCCGAAAAAACACGAACATTTAACATTCAAATTAAACATAAATTGTACAATCATAGCCAATTCAATTAATAATCACCAAGTAAAACCTTTCTTAGGTCTTATACTAGCTTTATGCTCTAGAATCAACCCGAAATTGAACAATGACTAATTTACAACAATTTTAAAATTTCAAATCAATTATATCATAAATAAATCTTTCAAATAATCAATCATGTCATAAACACTCAATTATTATGATATACAATTCAATTATACTTTTAATCGAGCTTACAAAAGCCCTTTTGTTGACCTAAGTGTGAAATGGGACAAAATTGTAAAATTTGAAAATCCTGGGCCGATGTCACATATTGTCTATCTGACATTGCGATGAGGAAATGTGGTCGTCGGGACGAGGGCTTTGTTTTTGGTTAAAATCAAGCCATTTGGTAGCTATTTTAAGCCAATTATACTATTAACTCATTTGGTGCATAATTGCACATTTGTACCTACACAAAATTGACCAAATTTCATCCCAAAACAATGCAACTAACCATTCTCACATCATTCAAACCAATATGCCACAAGTTGTCACCAAATTAAACCAAAACAACTTAATTCTATTCAACTTACTTCACATGCTTTTCAACCATCCCGACCAACACTTAACCATGCCATTTCACATTCATCTTAATAATATAATGGTTGTATATCTAGTTTCTTGCCTTACCAAAACATATACGTACTTATACACTACAATAATTTCTATATTCAAAATGGTCATTTATAATGACTTGCACATAGGGCTTATCATATAGCAAAAACATAAATTTATGCAAAGTAGACATTAACATCCCAAATCAACTTTAACAAAAGTTTAAACCAAAACCATCCATTCACAAAATGTCACATATATAACCATCTATGTATATGCCACAATACTAAGCTTAATCGAGCTAAGTCTAACGATTTGATAGAGGGATAATGTGATCTTTGAGGCCATCCAATCGACACACTTTGTAAGTCAACTATCTATAAGAGAAGGAAAATGTCGGTAAGAATTTTGAATGCTTAGTGAGTCCATATAAAGTTTACTTAACTTACCTTGATCAATCAACAATTTAAACAATTAAGACATACTGAGACTAACATGGAAATCCTTTGGCATCTTCTTACTTTCAAATGCATGTCAACAAGTGCATTCAAAGGTTAGTTCATTTACATGACATGCATTTATAACATAATCAAATACATGTTTAGCAACTCATTTCATAATATGTAAAAGCCATTTCATAACTCATTTCATAACTCATTTATTTTCATTCATGTACCACCATTTCATCCATTTCATTTCCCATTTCACTTTTTATTTTTTCTCAGAGAACTAAAGTATATAATACTCAAATATATAGGACTAATTTTCTCACAAGTCGTATAAGTGTTATTCGCTGCTACTCACTCAAGCTGTAGAGTATTCGTAACATATGTTGGATCTCAACCATCAATAACTAAATCCCTGACCAATACCTGGTCTGTATCATTTGGTTCTACTCTCACAAGTTGTACGTCTAGTTTACTTATACAAGCTTTATTCGATGCTGCTCACTCAAGCTGTCGAGAATCTACAACATATGTTGGATCTCTGTAATCAATAAGGAATAATTCCATGTTGCTCACTCAAGCTATCGAAAACAATATATGTTGGATCTCAGCCATCAATAAAGAATAATTCATATTCAAACAACCAATTTCTTTTCAAACCATGTTGGCTTGCCATTTCGTATTTTAATCATCTACTACATTTTTACTAGACTTATTTTGTATTCCTACCATTTAAATCTCTGTGACTGAATGCATTTTTCATACTTCAATAGCAATCCTTATACCTTTTAAACAATATAACATCATGTACATATCATTCATTCATATAACAATTTCACATCTATTTGATATTATATATCTATTCAAATTTCATATCTTTTAATTTAGTCCTATTGATGCCAAAAAAATTATTTATATATATAACAATAAAACACAACTTATCTGGTAAACGAGCAACAAACATGATGTCGAGGATTAATCTGTAATTTTCCATTTTCCTCGATTATCTTCCAATTGATTTAAATCCCGATCTATAATAATTCATTGTAATTTATCAATTATAAACAACTTTTAAACAACCTATTAGATACATATTACAGTTCATTTTCCAAAATTTTCCTAAAATTTTACATTTTATTCAATTTAGTCCCTAAAATGAAAATTGCTATAACTTTCAAATTTGAGATTTGATTTAAAATTTAATTTCAATTTCATCCTTTAGCAGTCCTCTATTATCAATAATTATAGAAATTTCATGTCAATTTTGAAATATTTTTACTTTAGTCCCTATGTTAATTCAAGATTCAACAATGGCAACTTTTGAAAATTTTAACAATTTTGGAAATTAACACATGGGTTAGTTAAATCGAGCTACCACGATCTCAAACACATAAAATTTACAAAAAACAGACTTGAATACATACAAATTTGAATGACAAAAAGTTGATGTGCATGAAACCTTATTTTTCCCTTTTAGCTTCAGGTGGAGAAGAATAAAAGATGAAAAATGGCCTAAGGTCAATGTATGCCCCATGTAAAGGGGAAAGTGTAATAAAGGAAATACAAGAAGTTAGGGTAAGACTCGCAGATGAGGCGAGGTGTCTGAATCAAGGACTAGAGGAGAGTCCGACTAGGTGAAAGTCTCATGGCAAGCCGAGTAGCTCGAAGGCTGAGGTGGGGTCTGCCACCATGACAAGGCAAACTTGTATTGGGCGAACAAGGAGTAAATTTAAATTCAATTTATTTTACATTGACTACCCTCGTACGAAAAGGTTTTTTTATTTATGATGTAGTAAGGGAACTCACTAAGTTCATTCGAACTTACAGAGGTGACAGATGTTCACATGATTTTTGAGGTTGGTCGAGGACTTGAAAGAGGGACCAAGCCAGATGATAAGAGATCGAGGATCGAAGGAAGTTTATAGTCATGCACATAAAAATAGGGTACCATTGGAGGCTTTGCCACTGGATCAATAAAAATGAAACCAGATAGTTGATACGACCCGCCCTTGGGAACGGCCATTGCATCAGCCTACAAGCGAGGCTCGTCGTGTTTGCAAGCTGGACGTAGCTCAATCTTATTTTGTGGAGCTTCATTTAGCTCGTTTCCAGCTCCTTTCAAGCTCAATGAGCTCGAACTAGCTCAATTTCATTAAGACCTTATTATAGTAGCTGAAATAATTATTTGAGTCATTTAATTAGTTTATTACAGCTCAATTAATATTCATTATTTATTTGGTTTAAAATCTGGACAAATTTAATTATGCATGATAATTGAGTTATAATTATATGTTATTAATTTGTCTTAATTTATACAGCTTATAAATATGTTTTAAGCTTGTTTTTAATATGTTAACTTTATTACTTGTTTTAATTATGTCCTAAGGCTGCCGAATTTAATGTGCAGCATTTTAGTGTTAATTTAATGTGTCTAAACATGAATTTGAATTATTTGATGAATGTTGCTGCAGGTACATCATCCATGAACGTTTTTGGAGCATGAAAGGTATTAAAAGAGGGTACATGAAGGGGACGGCACATGCATGAATGGGAGAATGAAGTTGGCTGCTGTTTGAAGTCTCCTAAGTGACCATTCAGCCGAATTTATTGCTTACACACTGTTGAATACATCATGGCTGTTCGGATCAAGGTGTTCACATTCAAAGACTCTTCAAAACTTGGTTTTCACCCTCAAGTGACTACTCAACATCTTCTTAATTGCTGGTAATTTTTTAGCAATAGTTGCCAATTAAATGAGCTCCTTTAAGCACATCAATCGAATGTAGCTGCTGCCATTTACTCCCTCAAGCTCCAAGTTCAATTTTCCATCTAGAAGGTGACCATTGGAGCTCCAAGTTCAGCCGAATCTAGCTAGCCCATTTAAGTAATTCATTTGCTTAATTTTTAAGGAATTTAAGTGACCATTCGGCTAGCCTAGTGGATTATTATAAATAGCTAAATTTTCACTTTGTAAGGGACTTTTTGACATTTTAATTAGCGAATTGCTGCCAAATTTGTGAGGCATTTTCTCTCAAATTTCGTTCGAGACCCGTAAGACTTATCTAAGCTTTTAGTGGCGTCTTTCCGAGTCTTTTCCGAACTTATCACTCCTTAAACCCGAGTGTGGCGTTCACCTTTGATACCTTTGGTTCATACTTTCCTAAGTATCGGGTCAAGGTCCTTTTCAACCATTTCCAATTCATTTAGGTCCTATAAGTTTCGGGTCGACACTTTTCTTTAGTGTTGGTTCATTCTTGACCTCTTTGAACCATTACCAATTCGTACCAAATACCAACCATTTCATACCAATTCCATACCATTTCATACCAATTCCCAAATACCAAAACGTACCAAAACCAAATACCATTTCTTAATTATCCTAAACCGAACTCTTCCATTCTATTCATACCATTTCGACTTAAACCAAATCCACATCCAACTTTGCATGAACTTATCTTACTTCTTTGTACACAAATATATTCTAACTCCTTCTAGTCTAATCTACTTCTTCGTTTACGATCGGGAACCAAACGACTCGGACTCAACTACTAAACCGAGATCGTATCAATAGTATACCTAGAATCTAGACTTTAGTACAAATAGTCTTTAGTAAAAATTTTAAGAAATTCTTTGTAAATGAGTAGTTTTATTATAAATTATTATAATATGAAGAATTATTATTTTAAATCTTATTAATTGATATTTTCATATTTAGACCGTTTTATAGCAACTAAGCTAGCTAAGTTTAGGACCATTTGTGATACTCTATACCCAAATCCGACAGACGGGTCAGGCATGGGATGTTCTAAATATATTGGTATTAAAGTATAGGTTTAGTTGGTCCTCTGACTTAGAAGATTGGAGGTAAGTACCCCTATGTGCATAATGACAGAATTTGCTAAGTCCCTCGAGTACGTGGATGCATTCGCCAAGATTGGCAAATTGAAATAGAAGTACTGATAACTGAATCTAGAAAATATACACAAAATTTATAATTGAGAAAATATGATAGTAGAGATTCAAGTGATGAATATTGAAAGGTTACAAGGAAAACGATAAATAAGGAAGTACATAGATTAAAGGTGCAAATGTAAAAGAAGAAAATTTTATTAGATGAAAAGTACAAAAAAGGTGGAAACCACCCCGCTTGGACGTTAAGGGTGTGGAATTCAAGGATGAGGTTGGTTAAGTGGAGATGCGAAGAGTGGGACAACAGGAAAACTTAGTTGCGAGCTTCACAATTGGTAAAGAAGACGCTTGATTTAGTTTGAATCGGGGTTAGATAAGGAAGGTAGAAAAAGAGTCCAGCCTAGATGTCTGGTTGGGCATAAGGGTGGCTCCTTATTTTGCAATAGCTTGTTTTTATCAGAATGAAGAATCCACCCATATCTTATTCACAAGCCTTCAAAGGCTTGAACTTGGACCCTCGGAGTAGGGAGATAAGCGATGCTGATATAATTTTTCCCCGATGTTGCAAAAGGAGTAGTAATGAGTTGAGTCCATAAAGGGGATTGGGGAAGTTGAGGAACAGAGCTTCCTCGAGCTTAAAATTCAATACTTGACACACTCCAGGTTGATTGAAGACAGGGATCTGTAATCTTCTATAAGTAGACAATTCCTTCGAAGGGGAAGGAGGTAGTTGATAGCGTCATCCAAACAACCCTTTTTTTGAATTTCCCTTAGAACAGAGGCAAAGAAGGAAGAACGAATATTCCAAGATACCGACTAACCCACATTGTGTACCCAACAGATGTATCCCTCGAAATCAGGAACTATCGCCTTGCTTATGACTTTAATGAAGAAACTAAATTTGTAAACAGACAAGGAAGGCAAAGAGTAGGAAATTTATTTTCCAAAATCATAAGACATGAGTCGCAACAGAACTGCACTCCAAAAAGGTAAATAGGTAAAGGAGGAAGGAAATGTTAGAGATACCAAGCAATGTGATTTAGTGATAGGTGGGGAGGTGTGAAAATTCTTTTAGCAAGTTAGTTTATTTATAGCCAATGAAAGGTGCAGAGGTTTTGGAAAATTAATGGAGGGCAAAGGAATCGTTCAAACCCATTAATGTAGGAAGGCCACCTATTGGCATTAGAAGGGGAAAAAATATTCTACATTCCCAAGATGGGAATATCTTCCAACTACTATCCATTATGATGCAACCTTCGGAAAGAAGAACTAGTCATAAGACTGTTCAGTAACAGCCTTCTTGGAGTAAGGCAGAAGGCCTTTAATACCATTGGAGTAGGATTTCGGAGTCAGAGTAGTTGCTCTGACACTCCACTAATATAATAATAAAGGATAAGCCATGGGTGAGCTTAGCTACCCTATGATAAGAAAGAATTGCCCTATCAGATGGTAATGCTAGAGTACGAGTAAGCTTAGAGATTTCAAAATATTCTACCAAGAATGGACGAGCGTTAAGTTAAGCGGTACTCGTTTTTGAGCATCCGCTAAAATTAAAAGATGGAAGAAAAGTCGCCAATGAATTGAAGATTAACATTCACCAGTAGGATTTGCATGATCAGTAGAGTTAGAGCATGAGCACTTTAGGATTTGCAGAAGCATTCGCTAAAGATAAGGTTGAAGAGTTGGTAAATAAGTAGTGTTTTCCATGGAATGCCCACCAAATTAAGATAGGGAGGAGATGCTAAAGGACAGAAGGTACTCGTACTGGAGTAACCAGGTACCCAACAAGGAGTGGGAACCTCTACTTCATTAAGTATACAAGTAATCTGCCAATCGAGCGGAGCTGAAATGAAATAAGAATGTACAAAAGAGGAACCAAGTTAAGAGAATTGACAAAGATAACGAATGAGTGATTAGCGAACCATATTAGAGTAAGAATTAAGAAGGATACCCAAAGTCTACCTCCGAAGTTGGTATGATGTAAAATTTCGGTGACGAAATTTATTTTTAAAGGAAGTGGAGTTGTAACACCCGGATTTCTAATAACAAAAAATTAGGGATGAATAAGGGACTAAATTGCAAGAAATCACAAGCTGTCGACCTATATTGGAAAAAAAAGAAACCTGGAAACCGAATTAGACATGGTTAGATCCAATTCTGGTTTGGTTCGGATGGAACCAACCTATTTCTTAGTGGGAGACATGATAATTAGCTATGGGCGATTCCCTGGAGGTTGGTAATAGTGAGGGAATGCTTATAAATAGCTGGAAGATGGCTTTCAGGGTTGATTTTCTTCCCCACTTGGTCTCATTCTCTCTTTTTCTTCATCATCTTTGGTTGCTTTAGAGAAGAGAATGTTATGGAAGGTTCTATATAGATCAGACTTCATAAGGATTAAGATGAAAAATTAGGGAAACCAGCAAGAAAATAAGGTTCTTAACCTTTCTATGTGCGTAAAAGTTAAGAAATAAAGCTATGGAGCTTCAAGAATTGGTTTAAGGGTTCTACATGTTATGAAAGCTTAAGTTTTAAGATGTAGTATAAGTTTAACTAGTAGATTTTTGGTTGTAAGTTGCTGCCAAGAGAAGGAAAGATTTAGGGTGCAAGAGAAGGAATAGGATATGTAAACGATGAAGTTTCAGATGAGTTTTAAACTCCAAACCTACTGTAAGGTTTATTATCGTTTAAGCATGCCATGGTTGCATAAGCATAAAACAGGATAATATGAGCATACATAGCATGATTGTGGATAAACCTCATTGGTTAGACAAATTTAGGAAGGGAAATGGGGAAAGAACCATTAGTTACCGCCTTGGACGAAGCTCCAGACCTTACGGAGGGAACACTACGATGTTCGAGCAACAAGGTTAGGTGGTGTAAAAGAAGTAATGGAAGGAGGATTCAGGAAATGAGATAATGGAATGGTATTTATCGCGACGACGATATCAGTTGGTCCTTCAAGGTGACACCGTGACAACAGTATATGGCGTAAGACTATAGATGAAAGATTCATGGCAATCTAGTATCAAGTACATAGTGTAAGACCATGGATGAAAGATGTCATGGTAGCATGGTACACGATAATGATAATGGCGTAAGACCATGGATGAAAGACACCATGATAGCAAGGTATGTGTTGTAAGATCATAAATGAAAAACGCTAAGTATGATGGGTAAAACCATGAATGAAATACTCTATGGCATCATAAAATAGTACGTTTGGATGATGGGTAAATGTAAGACCATAGATGATAGACTCTATGGCGTCCATAGAGACTAAGTCCGTTGGGACAATAAACACTAGGTAAGTTCACTGGGACAGTAAACACAAGGTAAGTCCGTCAGGATAGTAAACACGAGTAAGTCTACTAGGACAAGAGAAAAGTGGAAAGAGGAAAGAGGGTATTAGACCATATCTCGGCTATGACATCCCATAGAGTCCGCCAGGACCTCAAGTAAGGAGTATAGGATCTGTGCGCCAAGTATGGGAAAACCACATAAGTGAAGAAAAGTTTAAGAAAAGCATAAGTATGGCAAGCATAATTTTAAGAATCTACCAAAAGTGATGAAAGCTAATAAAGCATAGGTGAAGACCCAATGAGAATTAAAGAAAAATAGGTAGTGTAGAAGTTGTCCTAGTTATGGAAATGTAAGAAGAGGAATTATCCAAGAATCATGAGCAAGGATTTGAAAAGAAGAGTCGCCCGGTAGAGCTCAATAAAGATGTATGTGAGAAGTAAATCTTGTGAGAGGATGAAGAAGTGCTTTCCCAAGATAAGAGTTCTGTCTATGGGACAATATGTCTTTCAAGACTATTATTCCTCTTTGAGGAAAGTCTAGTATGGGTACACCGCAGAAAGGATAGCTTCGAAGAGAGGAAACGAGTGAGTGACATGACAAACTCGCATAGTTGTATGGGCGATAACATGTTAGCCCAGCAAGATGTATCGATCTTCATGTACAAGACAGGTGAGCTTCCAAGTGAGGGATGAAATGAGAATGGGTTAGCCAGAATGGCGAGACACGCTGAATGTCAGCATAACATGGAAATGACAAGGAGTCCTCCGAGGCTAAGGTATAAATAGAAAGAGTCCACCAAAGACTAGTATGATCGGGTCCGCCAAGGAAGGCATCTTTTAATAATCCATGGCGGATAGTTAAAAGCTACTACAAGGGTTTATGATAGGAAGACGATGAACCACTAGACACCCGCATAAAGGGGAAAGTGTAATAAAAGAAATACGAGAAGTTAGGGTAAGACTCACGGATGTGGCAAGATGTCTGAATCATGGACCAGAGGAGAGTCCGACCAGGTGAAGGTCTCATGGCAAGTCGAGTAGCTCGAAGGCTCGAATGGGGTCCACCACCATGACAAGGCAAACTTGTCATGGGTGAACAGGGAGTAAATTTAAATTCAATTTATTTTACATTGGTTACCCTCGTACGTTAGGGTTTATTTATTTATGATGCAATAGAGGAACTTACTAAGTTCATTCGAACTTATGGAGTTGGCGGGTGTTCACAGGATTTACTAGGTTGATCGAGGACTCGAAGGAGGGACCAAGCCAGATGATAAGAGATTGAGGATCGAAGGAATTTTAAAGTCATGCACATAGAAAGGGGGTACCATTGGAGGCTTTGCCGCTAGATCAATAACAACAAAACCAGATAGTATACCTAGAATCTGGACTTTAGGACAAATAATCTTTAGCAAAAATTTTAAGAAATTCTCTATAAATAAATAGTCTGATTAGAAATTATTATGATTTGAAGAATTATTATTTTAAATCTTATTAATTGATATTTTCATATTTAGACTGTTTTATAGCAGCTAAGTTAACCAAGTTAAGTTTAGGTCCATTTGTTATGCTCCATACCTAGAACCAGCGAACTGCTCGGGCGTGGGGTGTTACAAGTCTGTATCTATGAGTTTTAAACAACTGAAGTGTGAGCTATAAAGCTCAGTAAGTTACAAAGATAGCCATACTTTCTCCCAAGTCTTTATTAAACTTAAGATGTTTAGATGATTTACCATTTTAAGTTTATTGAAGCTACTTTGTACTATCTTAACCATTTCATGTGAGTTTGCAAATTAAGCCTTAACTTATATTTCGATGATTTATTAACAAATCTCATTATGCATGTGTTCCCACTTTTGACATTTGATTCATTTATGAATCTTACCTTTCAATTTCAATTTTCATCCCTAAGGACTTACACAACTATGAACTCAATTTAATAATGGATTAAGGGTTTCAATTATACCATAAATTTTTTTGAATAAATTCTGACTGGGCTTTATTACTAAAATCAAGCAAATCATCACAAAAGTCCTATACTAAAATGAACCCTATACTAAGGCCTATTACTCAAGCCCGAAAAGCAAATTAAAACCCATAAAACCGTTCTTCCATTAACTTTAAATTTTAAAACTTAAAAAAACTTTAAATAGAAACCTCTAGAACCTATTAAATGCACCGCTATCATGCCCAATCAGAACTAAATCCTTCCCCGTCTTTTCAAATCCATTTTTCATTTCTTCAGTAAGACGTTTGCCGGATATCAATGAGGTTGTCTCATTCAAACTTTTGGGTTTCCGCTTTTTCAGCCTCTAAGATTTGTGTCCTTCATTTCATCTGCTTCTTTGTACTCCCTTCCGTTCATCTTCCTTCAGTCGCTTGGCATAATCCGAAACTCTGCCAATCAGGTAAATTTCTTCCTTTTTCTTTAATGCCTCCCTTGCTAGCATATGAGCCAGACTATTTGCATCTCTAGGTGTGTGCTCAAAATAGTGTCTTTTTGATTTTATTAGTAACTGATGAATATCTCGAATATATGCTCCAACCCTTGATCTGTCATTTTCTTGTGTTTTGCATTTCTTAATGATTGAAAGTGCATCACCTTCGATAATAATATTTGGCCATTGCATGTTCATACTGATGCGAGTTGCTGTCCTGCAAGCTATTGCTTCTGCGGCAAAGGCTGATGCTACTTGGTGATGAAGCTCTGTACTAGATAAAAGGGCGTTTCCTTGACTGTCTCTGGCCACAATTCCCACTGCCGATTGTCGAACATTCTCATCAAAGGCTGCGTCAAAGTTAATCTTTACAAACTGACCAGGTGGGTGTTTCCACATTCTACCTTCTTTTATACTTTTTGGAGCTTTTTCTTCGAACCCCTTGAGCTCTGAAATATATCTCTATACAAAACCTGTAATTTCTGTCCCAGATCTACTAACCTTCTCATGTACTCTTTTATTCCGTTCTCCCCAGATTGCCCAAAGAGCACAACAAAATACCCTACGCATATTGGGACTATTCTGTTCGAAAACCCAGGTAAGCCACTTTAAAAATTCCATATAGGGTTCATGTAAAATCTTCGAGAGTGATAACTCTTCCCATACTTTCGTTGCCACAGGACACTCACGAAAGATGTGATTTGTAGTTTCTGCTGCTCTACCACACCCAGAACATGTTGTTTGACTTAGGAGTCTTCTGTAGTGCAGATTCACCCACGTTGGAATATAATTGCAGGCTATTCGCCAAATTGCAATTTTTATCTTCGAAGGTAGATTTAGGAGCCAGATATTTTTGTAAAAATTCCTAGTTTCAGTTTGTAAGGCATAAGCCCTAGGATTATTTTCATTGCCCTGTAATAGTTTATAGGCTCTTCTCAGGGTAAACTCTCCCGAGGACTCCCCCCTCTAGGCTGGAAAATCTTTGTGAGGCTCTTTAGCAAGCAGAATGCAGAGGATTCTCTCAGCTATCTCCATTGGAAAGGTAGACTCAATCAAGTCTTTCCCCTTCCTCTTACTTTCATCAATTAGATCTGCAACTTTACAATCACGTAATTATACCCTAACGTACATTTTAGTAAAAGAAATACGAGAAGTTAGGGTAAGACTCACTGATGTGGCAAGATGTCTGAATCATGGACCAGAGGAGAGTCCGACCAGGTGAAGGTCTCATGGCAAGTCGAGTAGCTCGAAGGCTCGAATGGGGCACCACCATGACAAGGCAAACTTGTCATGGGTGAACAGGGAGTAAATTTAAATTCAATTTGTTTTACATTGGTTACCCTCGTACGTTAGGGTTTATTTATTTATTTATTTATTTATTTTACATTGATTACCCTCGTACATTTTAGTAATTTATCTTATCACAATTTTCCATTGAATTTCACACTCATAGTAACACAATTAAACACTTAATTATAACATTAATTTCATGATTCCTAAGCTTACAAACTTAGGGTAAGTATGGTTATCCGTGATACTTACCCTGATGGATGTTTTCCAACACTTAATCAAGCTTTGACAAACTCCAATCCATCCTAAAACAATCTTTGAACCCCATGAATCAACATCTCCCCATTTCCATACAACAAAAATATATTAAAAAGTTAATATAAATTCCACCCAAGCTTTCAACAAATATCAAGCTAATAAAAATGTAGGAATCCATATATTATCTTACTTGAAGCTTTCTCACTCTAACATCAACATCTCTCATTAGATCCCCATAAACCCTAGGTTGAGAATGATGAAATTGATGGTAGAAATGTGTTTAGGAGGTGACTTACATAAAATTAAAATTACAAGGTAGGTAGTGGAAATTTTGAAAAAAAAATGGAGAGATTAAATAAGAAATGAAGAGAAGAAAAATGACAGCAACAACGGGTGATGCCTAGCTGGAGAAGAAGAAAAATGAGTCGATGGGGTTCTCATACTCCTTTAAAAATATCAACATTTGGGCCCATGACTCAAGCTATTTCATTTCAATTTGAAGCCCATTTCCTTACTACAAGGTTCCAATGATCCAAAATAATTCCAAATTTCAAATATCACCAATAAATATTATTTTCATCATAAAAGTCTTGGGAATTGACCAAATTACCATTTTACGACAAAATTTTCATTTTGCCCTTTGTAATATTTCTTCTCAAATTTTGATACTTACACAAAATCCAGCTCATAAATTATCATATATCTTTATTATAACTTTATGAGTAATAAAAATCTCAATTTGACTCTTTTCCCAATAAAATGGGAAAATTACAATTTAGTCTTTATACTATTCAATTTTTTCAATTTAGTCTCAAAAGTAATTTCTATCTCACCACATCACTTTCCAACTCATTCTGTGTCAATTAATCTATCATAATTCATATTTTATATTTTGTTAAATTTTACACATTAGTCCTCATACTCTTCAAATTTTACGATTTGATCCTTTTTGTCAATTTCCACCTTCGCAACTCCTTTCACATATTTTCACCTCCAATATTAAATTTCTATCCCGAAAATTCTTTATTTGGGTCAATCCATAAGATTCCTCTTAATTTCTCAATATTTGAACTCAAAATTATGCCACGTGTCATATCAGAATTTTCGAGGTGTTACACAAACTTAGGCCAATCCCAAAGACCTATGTTCACCATATCATTTACGCATTCTCATCAATGCGATCCAATGCAAGACAATAGTTGCGCAAAGGACCCAACTCTACCACCCATACATTTGAGCAAAACCTCGTTAGACAACCATCCCCCAACATCCAAAAAAGTCCTCGAACATCATCCCAAACTTTCATCAGAGACGTCCATACAAATGAGCATGTTGGGAGGCTAATACTAGTAGGACACTCATCCCCCACTTTATATTTAGCTTGCATGACTTGCGCCCAAAAATTCTCCCCTGTTCGTGACAAGATTGAAGCCCAACGTAACTAAAAAGAGAAATTCTGCTCTCTCAAGTGTCGGATAGCTAAGTTGCCACATTCAGGTGGTTGGCAGCATTTAGCCCACTTAACTAAAATGGTCTTCCATTTACCATTAGAAGGTCCCCAAATAAAGTTCCTCGTCAATTTCTCAATCTCCTTGCATATCCTGACCAGTAATAGGGTAGTAGTTTGCCTGAAATAATTTGGTATTGCAAGCAATACCGCTTTAGGTAGTGTCATTCTACTCGCCATTAACAGCAACTTTGCATCCCGCCCATTAAATTTCCTTCCAACTTTATCAAGAGCAAACTGGAATGTTGAATTAGTTACCCATTTATGAAATAGCGAGACCCCCAAATAATAGCCCAAGTCATCAACCTCCTTTGAAACCTAGACGACCAACAATAGCACTTGCCACTTGAGGATCTGTGTAAGAAGAGAAGATGAAAAAAAATAAATTAAATTAGCTAAAAATTAAAATTTTCAATGGTTTAAATTTTTAAGAATACTTGATCATTCATAATAAAAAATAAATAATAGAATTTTTTAAAACAAAAAAGTGTTGATAAGTAGAGAAGAAGCTACTTATCACGTAGGGTGTGTTTAGGTAAGGAATTGTAAAAGGGATTTCATTTGTATTAAGATTTTTAAAATTTTTAAAATTAATTTACCTTTTTGGGTGAATATATTCAAAATTTGTGAGTAATTTCAAGAGGGGGTTTCAATAGCTAAAATTCCTTTGTCAAATTCGATCTAAGCAGATGGTTTTTCAAAATTTCTCATAATTTTATTTGATTTATTAATGCCTATTACTATAAGATAAAAAACTTAACATTCTTTTTAATTATAATATATACTTTCTAACTTTTATTTTATTAACTCTATTTATATTTTTTACAAATATAATGATATTCATATTGAATACTTTTATATTAATTATTTTTAAAATGATTATTCTTATTTTATAATTTTTAAAATACCAATCACCTATTTTTTTTCTAAATCAATTATTTATCCCAACAAAAGAATTACAAATCCTAGCATTTTGAATTGATGATAAAACTTTAACATTTTAAAAATCTCAAAAACTTTAAAATTCTTCATCCAAACACATTCTTAACTTATAATTTTTTTCAATTTTTTTATTCTTTTACCATTATCCTTTAAACACTCTACATTTATCAAAAATATATAATTATATTTTTTAATTAATTTTAAATAATGTTTATAACTTAAATTCAATACTTAAATTTTGAATATTGAATTCTTAAACATTTAATTTTTAATTTATCAAATATCACTTTAGTTGATAACATTAAAGATGACATTTGAATATTAAATTTGTTATTTAACTACAATAAATTTATATATTATTTTAAAATATGATATGTAAATTTTAATATTTTTAAAGTAAGTTATTTGTTTTCGGATTAAATAAGCTTTGATATATAGAAAGTCTAATCTAATCTCTAAACCTAAATCTCTTGAATTTTTTTTTAATCTTATCAGCTTTATTTTTATATTTTAAATATATTTTGTGATACAACGGCGTCCTAAGTTTAATTTTGCAAAGTCTACGTGATCGTTAGCCACGTTGATAAAAGTGTCAATCCGCCACTTTGGTATAAAGCAATTATATGTCGGCTAAAATATTCAAGTGGACGGTTTGACTTTGATGACAATATTACCTCGTATTTTTCTAAATTTTCTTTTTTTATATAATTGAAAAAGCTTTAAAATTATTATCTTAAACAATAAATTTTATTATATTGAAAAAAATGGGGTTCATGTCAATAATTTAAATTTATATAAAACAACCTATACATAATATATCTATAATCTGTAGTTTAAAATTTTTTTATCATTTATTATATTATTAAATTAACATTAAAATAATTTATTAATATATTATTAATCATTATTACATAATAACAAAAGTAATATTATTTAGAAAACTAATTATTGAGTATAAATACTTGTATATAAAATTTTAAATAAATAATGTTGAATTAAATTTTGTATTTATATTAAATTACATTTATTATTTTAAATAATTATTATTTAATTAGTGTTACACTTATATATTAATTAAAATTAAAATTTAATATTATAAATTTATAAAAACCGTTACTTTCATTCAAGTAAAAACCAGTTGATAATATTATTTGATTTCTTCGACAAATAACATGTATTTAAATCAAAACATTTTTCAAATGATTATTACTTGAATCATGGAGATCACAGTGGCAGGAACACTTGATAGTTCGAATAACGGTGTCGGAAGGGAAACAAAGAAAGTTTGAAGGAGATCGGAGGTTACTACAGAGTCGGACGACCTTACGGTTGATGGTAATGGAAGACAGGTTCCAGATCCGGAATGGCTAAGGCTTCATACAAGGCCACGTTGTTGGGCATGGCTCAGAATTTGGACCAAACAGATAGGATGGAAGAGGTCTTCGAGCTTTAAGAGGGAGATGTGATAACGGAGGTGGTAGATGGAATACCGTTTATTACCTTTTCGAATCGTGTTCATAAGTTTATTGAGCGGAATATGTCGAAAACACTGATTGTCAAACTTTTGGGCAGTAGAATCAGGGATTTAAATAGCAGTTCGTTATTAAAATAGCGGTCGTTATATAGCGGTAGCGGCACCGTCTGAAACCGTTATTGTCGAAACTGCTATTATATTTTACAATAAGTTGTTTTAAAATTCACGACCGCGATATTCGCAATGACCACAATAGCATCCGTTATGTCCGCAAGTGCGATAAACGCAATGCGACCGAAAACGCAACTGCGACCGCAATTGAAATCCGTACGTAGAATAGGTTTTCATGCTTTGCTTAATAAGATTAATACAATGTGGAAGCCTTTGAATCCTGTTCAGCTAATGGACTTGGAGAAAGATTTCTACCTTGTTCGTTTTAACAATGAGAAAGACTATAATAGTGCTGGTAGGACGTCCGTGGGTAGTTTATGGAACAGTGCACCCTTGGTCACTGGATTTTTCTACCGCCAATACTGGAATTGATGTATTGGATAAGACTACCAGGTTTACCAGAAGGCTATTACTCCGAATTTTTTGCTTCGTGCCATCAGGCAAGCTATTGGCCCGGTTATGAAACTAGACACTCACATAGACTTTGCCAGGAGGGGCAAGTTTGCGCACTTAGCTGTTTGTGTTGATCTTAAGAAACCGTTGGTACCCAAAGTAAAGATCAATGGCCGGACATAGCGTGTTGAATATGAATCATTGTTGAACGTTTGTTTTAACTGTGGTCTCTATGGTCATAGTGTTGAAGGATGTGAGAGAATGAAATCTTCATCATCTGATATTGGTAATGGTAGTGCTTCCGTGGTTGATGAAAAATAAGAGCTAGAAAAAAAGAGTTGAAGAAGAGAGCTTTGGTTCATGGATGTTGGTCAAACGTCGGCAAAGAGGGAAAGGTCGGAGCAGCGGGGAAACAAGGAACGTAATTCAGGGAATGATTCCAGAACAATCATGATTTGCTGTAGTGGAAGAGAATCTGGTTAATGATGATGGCGCATTTAATGGCTTTGACAAACCGACAGAACAAATAAATATAAATGAAAATGAGTGTGATGTAAGGGTGTCATCCATCAAAGGATCTGCTGGCCCAAGAAGAAATAAGTCGAATGCTAAAGGTAAAGGATTTTTGTTAGGGAATGGGTCCAAAGTGGGCTTTTAAATTTTGAGGCTTATCAATAAGAATATTGGGTCTTCAACTGGAATGGGTCAGAGGCCCACGAATGTTAATTTTGGCCTGAACACCAGCAAGGCTGCTGGGGGTGAGCAAATCATGGGTTTCCAACCAATTACTTTAACAGCCAAGTTAGATAAAACCAAGCATCAGGCATTCCGAGCAAGTAAACAGTGAGAAAGAGAACAGGGGGTTGCTCAAGTATAAAATGGGTATGGAGTTGGGCAAGGAGAATGGGGTTTTTCGTTTTAGGGTAGCTTCCAGTGGCATTCTTCAAGGGCCGCGAAATCAGTTATTGGTCTAAGGGATTGCCCAACATCATAAATCGCCAGATGATTCTTTGAATAAATCGATAGTTGCTACGGTGGATTTAGTGGCAGCTATGGAGGGTATAATCTCTGGGTTGGAGCAGGGACATGCAATCACAGAGACAATAGTTGACAATCCGAAAGATGATGAGTAGATGGGTACTACGGTTCCTACTAACGCCAAGGATATTTGTTAAAACGCAATCTGTTGTTGGGTTTTTTTTTTCGCTCTGCTTTATATGGACACAAATATTATTTTTTGGAATTGTCAAGGTACAAGACATCCGCGTTTTCATAAGTTTGTTTCTGAGTATCGGAAAGAGTTTTAGCCAGAGATCATTTGTCTTTTTGAAACTCGGACAAGTGGTACGCGAGATGACAGAATTATTTCTAAATTTGGAATGGCTCAATCTTGTAGGATTAAAGCTAATGGTTTTGCCGGTGGAATATGGATTCTGTGGAATGAGACAGGTTTAGTTGATATTTTGGCTATTCATCCTCAAATGGTCCACATGAAAGTTTGCAGCGAGATTAACTCTTCTAGTTTTCTATGCACAGTGGTTTATGCTAGCCCGTAACAAAAGAAGAGGAAGGATCTCTGGTATAACTTGGATGTTATGGAAAATTCGATTTCAAAATCGTGGCTAATTGTTGGTGATTTTAACTCGGTGTTAGATGGTTCGGAGAGGGTAGGAGGTGTTGTTCAGGCACGACTTGGTTGTAAGTGGTTTCAGTCTTTCCTGTTTGACAATAAGATTTGGGATTTCGGTTATAATAGTCCTCAATTCACATTGAGTAGAGGGAACCTGTCTCGGAGAGTTGATCGGGCCATTTGTAATTCAGAGTGGGACTTCTTTGCGCCAAACTGTATGGTCCGTAATCTTTATCGGCTGAAATCCAACCATTGTCCAATTTTGGTCTCTCTAAGCCTGATTGTTCAAAGGGATTGTCGCTCGTTTCAGTGTCTAACTAGTTGGATGCTACATGCCGAGTTTAAAGACCTTGTAAGGAAAACTTGGAGAAATGATATAGGGATTGAAAGGAATTTAGAATGTTTTCAAAATGTGGTGCAAGATTGGAATAAACGATTTTACAAAAACATCTTTGTGCGTAAAAGGAAACTTCTAAATTGAACAGGGTGCAAAAAATTCTAGATTTAATGTCCTCGTTGTGTCTCCATGAACGTGAATTAAACTTAGGCCAGGAGGTTGAAGAAATTTTAAATCATGAAGAACTAATGTGGTTCCAAAAATCTAGATTGAAATGGCTTAAATATGGAGATAAAAATACAAGTTATTTCTATGGACGCACTCTAGCAAGATGAAGAAGGAATAAGATTAAAGGGTTGAAGGTTCGAAATGACGAATGGTGTTTTGATGATGATTCTTTGAAACATGTGGTGAACTACTTCAAAGACCTGCATACAACAGAGTATCCGATCAATGGTTATCCTCCTAGCCAAGGTAAGTTCCCACTGATACCCACGGCTGATATGGAATGTTTGATGTTGTCTATCATACGCAGAGCTATTTTTAGTATGGTACCCTTGAAGGCTCAAGGAACTGACAAGTTCCATGCTAAATTCTATCAGGAAAATTGGGATATTGTTGGTAGCTCGATCTGTTCTATGGTTCGGCAAATCATGGGAAGTGCATCTGTAGATCCTATGATTAATAGAACCCTGATTGTTCTATTGCCGAAAGTCCAAGTCCTGTAGATAATATCTTAATTTAGGTCGATTAGCCTATGTACGATGGCTTATAAGATCATCATGAAAACGATTGTAATTAGGCACTGATGCCTTTGATGATGAAGCTCACTAATCAGAACCAAGCTAGCTTTGTTGCAGGGAGGTTTATCACTAATAATATTGTAGTTGCTCAGGAAGTTGTACACTCTATAAAAGGTTTCAAAGGTCGAAAATATGGGATGGCTTTAAAAATCAATTTAGAGAAGGCGTATGATAGAGTCAGGTGGGATTTTTGGAAGACGCACTTTTGAAGTGGGTCCACCAAGACTATTGGTATCTGTGATTATGAAGTGTGTTTACTCTACATCTCTCCATATACTATGAAATGGTAGGATCGCAAAAATTTTTGTCCAATGTGTGGTTTGAGACAAGGAGACCGACTGTCTTGTTACTTGTTTGTACTTTGCATGGAAAGGCTGGGGCACTTAATTGATGTGGCTGTAAGCTATGGAAGTTGGTCTCCGATTTTTTCTATCAAGAGGGGGTCTAACAATTTCTCACTTATTTTTTGTTGACGGCCTCATACTTTTCTGTGAAGCCAACATGGTTCGAGCAAGTCAAGTGAATGATATTCTTCGTACATTCTATCATTTTTCGAGACAAAGAGTGAATAGAGAGAAGTCACAGGTTTTCTTCTCACTTAATACTTCGAGTGATGTTGCAAATGGAATTTGTAGTGAAATTGGTTTTGCACTTATAGACGATATTGGGAACTATCTTGGCATTCCCTTGTTTCATACTCGTGTCACATCTAATGCTTTTGAATTTGTGCTTAAAAAAGTTCCAAGTAAATTGAATGGTTGGGAAGCAAGTAAACTTTCTTTGGCGGGTAGAATCACTCAAGTTAAATCGATTTTGCATAGTATTCCCAATTACTTCATGAGTACTATCCATATTCCAGTTTTTGTATATAGCGAAATTGAAAACTTAGCTCGTAGCTTCATATGGGGTTCAACATCTCAGTCAAGAAAACCAGCATTAGTGTCTTGGGAAAATTGTTGTCGTCCTATTAAATATGGGGGTCTTGGCCTTAGAAACTTAATTACTTAGAATAAGATTTTCTTAATGAAATTGGGGTTTCAGATCCTTACTAATACGGAAGCACCGTGGTACAATTATTGAGGAATAAATACAAAGTTCAAGGGATTTTACCGATGTCCATAGCAAGGAGTAATTGTTTGTACATTTGGAGATCTCTGATGAAGGTTTGGCCAGATGTGGTAAGCAATGTGTTTTGGGCTATAGGTGATGGTCGACTCACTAATTTCTGGAATGATATGTGGGTTAAACAGGTTGACCAACTTAGGGATCTCTACGTTGGTACTGGACATCCAGATGATACGCCTCGTGTCTATGATTTGGTGGCTAATAGTGCGGCTTGGGATTGGCCTCGGTTATCTAGTTTACTTCCTGAGAAATTGTTAGGATCATTTTTTCTATGATTTCCCTTCCTCTGTTGCAGGAACAGATAGACTGGCTTAGAAGTGGATGCCTAAAGACAAGTTCTCAAGTGCCGAAACTTACAAGTGTTTATACCATCTTGCTCGTGGCGTAGACTCTTCCTATTGGAAATTAATTTGGAAAGCCAAAGTGCCTCAAAGAGTACGTGTCTTTCTTTGGACCTTTTGGCAGGACAAATTACTGACTAATGGAGACAGAGCAAGGAGACATATGACTAATGAAAGACATTGTCCTAGATGTGGAGAAGTTTTGGAATCAGGACTTCATGTAATTAGAGATTGCTCTTTTTCAAGAATGGTATGGTTGTCTGTAGAAAAATGCTCATTTATTGTTCTTTTCTATGCCACTTACTGATTGGTTGAAGTGGAACTTAAAAGCATAAGAGGATGGGGGTTTGAGAATTTCAAGTGACATTCCTTGTTCTCGATCTTATGTTGGCTATTGTGGAAGAATAGTAACTTTTTTGTCTTGCTAATGACCATAATTGTGTGGAAAATTTTTTTGATATAAGTATTTTATGGGAAGGGAGTTATACAAGTCCCAGTGTAGTTGGGCCACAACTGAATCCATTAGCGCCGACATTTACTGGTCACCACTCGAGAATAGCTGGGTTAAGCTCAACACAGATTGAGTTATATTAGATATAAATAATCTGGCGTCGATGGGAGGTGTATTTAGAGATGCGGATGCGAGATGATTTTGTGGGTTTTCCGTGGTGGTGAGCAAGGAATCAATTTTTCGGATTGAAACACGTGCCATACAAGAAGGTCTGAGCATAGCATGGGAGAAAAGATTCTAGCAAGTTTAACTAGAATGTGATAATGCAATTTTAGTGGAGACTCTGCTAGCTGGTGGAGCTAATTCTAGTAAGGGCCAGTTCTTCATTGCTTAAAAAAAGTACTTCTGACTCCAAAAACACTTTTGAAAGAAAAGCTGTGAAGAACAAGCTGCTTTTGGCAGAAATTTTAAGCTTTTCAGAAGTGATTTTTAAAAGTACTCTTGAAAAGGAGCTGAAAATGAGAAGCTAAAAATTTTAGCTTTTTTTCTCCCAAAAGCACTTTTGGTGCTTAATTATTTTTTTACCCCTCTAATAACATAGTATTTTTATTTTTTTCTTGGTGCTTAATTACAATTGTGTTAAAATCATTAATTAAAAATAAAAAAAATATTTTTTAAAATACTAATTACAAATATTTAATGGTTATATTTAAATATTTAAAATATATTTTATATATTCTAATTAAATTTTATAAATAATTAATATTTATTACTTAAAAATATTTACAATTTATATTTCATATATAAAATATTAACAACAAGTTATAATATTTTTTATATTATTACTAAAATATAATAATATTAACTAATTTAAATATTATTTAAATGCATATTTGTTACTTGATAATAACATGTCTAAAATGGACATTTTATTTCTCAAAAGCACTTTTTGACAGCAATGCTAAACACTCAAATTTTAAACCAAATTTTTCAAAAGTACTTCTCAAAAGCAATGAAGAACTGGCCTTAAGTTGGTTGAATTACATTTAATTAGTTGCCTTCTCAAACGAAATAAAATTATTTTTTATTATTCATTATATTATTAAATTGATATTATAAATAATAATTTTTATTTTTTAAAAATAATAGAGCTTTTATACAACTATATAGTTAAGTTGAAGTTGAACCCAACTTATTAAGAATAAATAATATTAATTAATTATTATTAATAGATAAAATTGTATCAGTAATAATTTTTATTTTTATTTTGCATAGATTTTTCATTGATTTGAACTACACAAATATTGAGTACTGTGGGCTGAGTCTCGCATTTATCAGATACGTTGCGGACAGTTAAGTCAAGAATCGACAAGCAACAGAAGAAGAGCAGAAATCTACACGACGTCGGGACAAGCTAGGTGAAGCACGTCGGGATGACACGGTGCCTTTGACACCCAACGAACCAGCAGTGACATCGGGATGAGGAAGAGACACCACGTTGAGACAACGCAATAACTGCTAGAGAGATACAACTACATTTTTTTCTTTCAACAGGACTATTTCTCCCAATCGAACTCTATTTCATATAGGGTTATTTTAGTCATATTGGACTCACGTCCCAAGCCTATTTAAAGGGCCTTTGGAATTCTATTTAGTAACAATTTGATTCAGAGAATCAAATTTGCGTTAAATATTTCTTGTGTGAGATTTGTTAAAGAGCTTTTGGGGAGAACTTTTATTTTTGGGATATTTGGGTTTCTTTTGGGATTTGCTCTTTGTATTCGGGTTTTGAATACTCTCCATTGTTGTACTTTTTGTTTGCTACTTAGTAAAAAGTTGAAGTCTCCTTTACCCGTGATTTTTTATTCAACAAAAATACTTGTGTTCATTCTTCTCTACTTTTAAAATCTCATTGTTCAGATGGGTCAATTCCTAACAAGTACATTAATTAATTACTAATAATAGATATTATTTTAAATTATTATTTAATTAGTGTTATAGTTATAAAGCAATGAAATTTAAGATTTATCGTTATAAATAGCGTTCAACACTTAAGCAATTTTCAAACAAATAGAATCTAAAAACATTTCCAAAAAATGAAGATTATTAGTATTGGTAAGTTTGAAGTGTTGAAAAATATGGTGTATTAAAGTATTAGTTTTTGGAATAGAAAATTTCAAGTCATATTCAAATGAAAATGTCACTAGAGAGAGATGATAGATCGTTTTAATCAATAATTAGGTAAAATTATGATATTCTTTCGTCGCACATTTAGTTTATTATACATATTAAATGGAATTTATTTTAAACTCACCCTTATTCACTTTCCACTATCAATCTATTATCTTGTGGAAGTTTCACTTTATAATTGTACATTCTTATTAATTTTAATTTTACTTTATTTTTTTTCTAATAAATATTATAATTTTATAAAAATAAATTATTATTATTTTTTATAATTTTATAATTTTATAATTTTTTAGGTAATTGTAACTTTAAAGTAATTAATTATATTAGAAGTCCAATGTTGATCAAAGATAATAATGAGAATGATAGATTGAAAAAGAAGATCCATATAGAAGATGATAACGAGGATGATAGATTAAAGCAGAAGATTAAAATAAAAAATTTAGATATATTTTTAATATTATCATTATTTATTTTTAAATTAGATTTATTTATATTTTTTATGGAGTTGGATTATTTTTTAATTTATCTAAACATACTTTTTGTTTTAATTAGGAGGTTGAAGTTCATAAAATTATCTTTAATTTATTTCATTTTTTTTACAATAAAATTAGATGATTTAATAATTTTAATAGTTATTTCACTTATAAAATAAAATATTATAAAATTAATAAATATATTGTGCCCATCTCACTTAGATGAGTTGATTTAGAACAAGATACATAAAATTTAATTTGAATATATTTGATAAAATTTGAATTTTTTTAATTAATAAATTTTTATTTTGTTTTAAATTATTAAAAAATTAAATATAGTTGCCAAAAAAATATTTAATATTAAAACTAAAAAAATTAAATTTAATATTTTACCATTAAATTTTAAAAAAAAGTTAACTCAGTAACTTTAATACATTAAAATCATAATTAATATTATCTATTATTAGTATACGCACCTAAGTTAAATCAAAATCTAATCTTAATTCTCAAAATATTTTTTTTATTGTTTTGGAATTTTTACAATAAAATTATAGTTTTGTCTTTATTTAAACCATAATAAATGTTAAAGTAATCCATCTTGCATTTATACTTTAAATTATTTAATTTAAGATATAAAAAAAATCTTACTATTTTAAATTATTTTTATTTAAACTAAGATTAACACTATTGCCAGACGTCAAAAACACAAAGAACAAAAAAGCGACATACATAAGAAATGTTGTATATAAAGAGGTGATACTACACATATGAAATATTTATTTTATAACTAAAACTGTTATTATTTAATGCATTATAATATCATTAATTATTTACATCAATTTCCGTAGAGATTTAAAAAGTTAATATTGAAGAATAAAAAGTATAAATATGTAGTATGTCCTTCTTTTAACATCCTACATATATAATTTTTTAATATTATACAACTCCTTAATTATAATTTGAAAGTGTTTTATTTTTTTAATATTATGTATATTATTTTTTATTAATGATTACAATATAAAATATAAGTTATTAAATAATGAAAATATAAATATATATACTTACATGCAACCTACGTGATATCGAGAATTAATTATTTTAAATAGTTCAACTTATTTTAATAATTAATCTCGATATTTTATAAAATTATTAAACTTTGATATGATGATTTTTTGTGAAAGAAAGTTAACTTCTCACATATTATCACATATTGACTATTAAGTACTTCCATATCTATTAATTAAAAAAAGTGGGTTAAAGTTTGTTACAAGTCCATATATTATATAATAAAATTCATTTTAGTCTCTCTACTTTTAAGGAACATTTTAGTTTCTATACATTTGAAAAAAAAATTGATATTTTAATCCCTATACATTAGACCAGATCATGGGTTGGACTAATGTAAACTTTTAGGCCCGTTTTTTAGGCCTGAACCCGGCTCAAAAAATGAGCCTAAAATTTTACCTAAGTTCGATACTGATAAAAAATGCTAAATCCAAGCCCTGCCTGCCCGTATGAATTTTTTTAATATTATTTTTTATATAAAACAAATTTTTAAAAAATATAATACATCAAATACACTAAAAACATTAAAATAAATGTTTCTCAACAAATTGAAAATACATTAAAAAAAAGTCTTTATACTTAAATAACACTAAGATAATTGCAACTTTGCAAGCAAATGCCTTTAAAATAGTAGCAAAATTAATAATAAAACAAAATTTATACAATATCCAAACAATAAGAACAAAATAGTAGCAATATAATAGCAAAATGGAAGCAAAACAACATCAAAATGACAACAAACAATAACAAAACAACAGTAAAAAAAATTAGGTAAATCCGGGTTGGACCAAGCCCAAGTAAAAAAGATCTTACCCTAGGCTCAACCCGTTTAGAAAACAAGCCTTATTTTTTGTCAAACCCATTTTTCGGGCCTATTGCTCAAACCCTCCCACTTTTTAGGTGGGCCTTCAGGCTTGGCCGAGTGGCCCAACCGATGATCAAGTTCGTTGTTAGTTAACTTTACTGTTAATAAAATGATATGGCTTAATAATGGTTAACGTGTCATTATATCCCTCTGCCAAAAGGACACGTGTCATTCGAATAGTCATTGTTGACTCTACACTAACTTCCTAAGTATGACCACTTGTCCCACCTCAAACGAAACCAACCATCCAAGCTTAAGGGTGAATGTTATCCTAATGTGAACACATTTCCAAGATAATAAGGAATATATTTTGACATATTTGGGAATTTTCTCAAGGAGCTCTAACAAAGGGAGGTTCACATTTAAAGCCTTAAACATATTGAAGAATTGTAAGAATTTCTCATTCTCTTTCTTCTTCTTCTCCTCTAGACATGAAGGAAACAATATGGGCTTTGGACTTGGTGATGGTGGTAGAACAGTTTTATCCTTTTGTTCAACTTGTGTGGGCTCACTCTGAAATTATTCCTTCTCTCCCACCCCTTCTCCAACACTAGAAGTGCGAGTGCTCTCATCATTCTCAATAACTTCCTTCTCCCCATAATTTGGTCAAATAGGTTCCTTAACCATAGCCTTAGATCTAAGGGTAATTGATACGATCTGACCTCGTGTTTGATTTCGAGTCGTATTTGCGTGCCCAATCATCGATGAGAAAGTATCGTTCCAAAAGAATGGTTTATTTGTAATCGGCTAAATGTGAAGTAAAGTGAAGGAAATAGGTTCGCAATAGGTTAAGTATGATATGGATAGGTTCGGCTACAAGAAAATAAGATAGATAATTTGATGGGTTCGGTTTAACAAATAAAGAAAGATAGATAAGATAGAAGGTGGAATGGTTAAATGAACTCAAGCTTCAAGATTGATTCGATACTATAGCGAGTATCACCCCGGAACTTATATGGCTTAAGGTGAAATATGGGAATAGGTTGATGAACCTCGACCCGTTACTTAGCAAAGCGGGAACTGAAGGTATATGTAGATGGATGAACGCCACACTAGGGTTGGTGATAAGTTCGGGATGACGCCACTAGCACGCTAAATAAGTCACTCGAGACTCGTACGAAATTAAAGAGGAAGTTAACCTCAAAGAAACAAAGTTTCATTCAAATAAAATGGCCAAAAAGTTCCATTACAAAGTCTGATTTCACCTATTTATAGTGCTAGAATAGAGTAGTTGAATAGTCACAAGCATTCATCTTAATGTGCTAATTAAAAGCTGAAATAAAGTTCAAGTCTCTTGGTATTCTTGAACCAATTAACTCCATCATTGAGTTCACTTCAATTCAGCTGAATGAATGTCCTTGAATGCTTGAAAGATGACTCTTAAATTGTCCCTTGGCTAGCCAAATAGACACCAACTCCTTAATGGTGTTTTGAATGCTTGATTTATTCTTTTGAAAGAGCAAAAATAGCTGGTAGAAGAAAGGGTTGCTACCGAATTTTAAAGAGTATATAATGCTCTTTAAAACTTCCTTAAATGATGTATTAAACCCCTTTTGTAACAGCTCCTTCTTTTGTATTCAAATAGCACTTGAAAAGTCACTTCAATTAAGTTGTAGCAGCCTTGAAATGTAACGGTTGTGAGCTGAAGAAACTCTTGCAATAAACACATTAAAATGAACTCATTAAGCATATTAAACACTAATTAAACATATCAAGAATAAATACTTAACTTAAGTAAATGAACTAAACATATGCATTAATTATTCCAGCAACTAGTTAATTAAAGAAGCAAGAATAAATAAACTTAACTCATGCTTCAATAAATAATTCTAGAAACTAGATTAATTAAGAGCAACACTTAATAAATAAAGTTAAAAAAAACACTTGTTCATTAAACTAAGATGAGTTGAATAAATATCCAGCAACTCATTTATTAAACTAAAGATGAGTTTATTAAAATTTCAGTTCAACTTGTAATAAATTGCAAGTGACGCCTATTGGGTTAATCCTTTCATGACGAATAGATTCGGCTTCTTGTTCATCCCAAACTTGATCCACATAGCTTACCAATGCATCTTTAAAGTTCTTAGCTTGTGACCTAGTTGTAGGCCCTTGTGGCAGCTTAATGGATTCAGTAGAAACATCCCAGGCTAATGTCGTATCATAAGCCTCGGTCCAAAATTGAATCAATAAAGCCGAAACAGCTTCTTGGAGTTGTTTGGCTCAGGCTCGAGTTATGGGGCCTTTAGGGAGCTTGAGAGGATCGAAACTTAAATTCACGGGCGCCTTGGGCTTGCTCACATCATTCCCCCTTCTTTAAAACGACTTGTCCTCAAGTCGAGCCATTGGTTTACTCGAAAGCATTTGCGTGGCTTGCTTTGGTTGAAAGGGGCGAATGGCAAATGAGTGATCTGAAATTTTTAGCCACGTGTTAACAAAAAGCAATGCAAACAAACTTGTAGTCCAAGCATAATCAAAACAAAACAAGTGCAATGTATGCTAGTGGACAGATGCAAAATACAACGTTTGCAATCATGCCAACAAAATATCTTACTTGTCAATGTCTCTTCAAACAAATATAGACAAAAATAGATATGTTGTAGGACATTCAAAATTCTCAATTGGTTTCCATAAATTACAGCCTAGATGTGATCCGGCCCGGGAGAGTCGAGTCGTTTCACAAAGTTTGCCCGATCGTCGACGAGGAGAAGTTCTAGCAGTCAAAAAGGTGTAAATTTGTTTAAGGTTTGCGGAAGCTTACGAAGTGATTTTTGAAATGGATGGAAAGTTTAGAAAGATGTAGGTTCAGTTTAATAAAAGAAACAAAGGATAGATAATTTGGGATAATTGGTGGGGATAGAAAACAAACTAAACGGAAGAAAGATTCAACACTATATCGTAGTGTCACCTCGTTTCTTATGTCGTTAAGGTGGATTTGCGGAATGGTGGATTGGTGAACGCCACACTGATTTACGATGATAAGTTCAGAAACAAGTCAGAAGACGCCACTAGCACGCTAGATAAGTCAACGAGACTTGTACAAAATTTGAAAGGAGACAAACTCACTCAAGAACACAATGTTCTTAAATCAAATTGGCAAAAGTTTTCTAACCTAAAACAATGTCTTCTTACAAACTATTTATAGGCATTATTATGACTGTTCAAATGCCTATTTGTGACCTTTTCACCTTTAGCAATTAAATAAAGTTATTAAAAGCTTTAATTTCATATTAAACTCATGTAAGGAAGCCAATGAGTCAAGTCTCTTCATTGGAACCTGATGTAGTTGAAAAGGCATGACAATTCTCCTTAATGAAGACTTTAAGCAACCTTAATGTCTTTGATTGATGTCTCTTAAGCTCCCTTGTAACCACATGATAAAAGCTTGTGTAACATCCTCTTAAATGACACTATGATGAAGACTTAAGACTCTAAAAACGTTCATACTTGAAGAGTCTCTTTTGGTCCATTAAACAACCTCCTTAATGTTCTTTTAAAAGCTTTGAAACTGTCCCACTTTGAAGAGTCTTTAATCATATGAAAAGTCACTTGCAAAATAGATATTTAAGATTAAATAGTAACTTAAAAACACTAAAAAACAACATATTTAATAACACTCATGCACACAAATTAATTGAACATGCAACTTAAATCACCTTATTTAAAATGAAAATAAACACACTTTAATTTATGCATTAAAATGTAACAGCTAATTAAATAACATACTTATATAAACAAACTCAAACATATTAAACAACTAAGATGCTTAAATGCAAGGTTTAGGATGCAGACTAAATGAACAAATGAGTTACTTAATGCATGACTTAATTTAATGATGCAGACTTAGACTAACATGGGAGTTACATAATGCATGTCGTAATTAAGAGATGTAGATTAATAATGCAGGACATTAATTAAAGATGAATATTAATGATATTAAAACTAAAACATAATTAAAGACACAAAAGTAAATGAATTAAAGTTCTTATTCCAGCAACCAAATTAACAAAATAAAATTAAAAGCTTTATTTTGCACTTGGGCCCCTCGAGTTTGGGCCAATCTCGATGTTGTCGAGTTGTGTCATAACATGATGCGGCTGGGATCGCATCAATAATCACCTTAGCCTGTTCCTTTCCTTCCTTATTTGGATTAGGTTCGGTATTACTAGGTATGCTAGAGGCTAAATTATTTTGCAACAATTGTAAGACTTGCTCTAATTGACCACGGATTTGGTGCACATCAGCTTGAACTACATGCAAGCCTTCCTCTACCTTACTTACCCTAATTGACAATGAAGGGTCGCTACCATAGGTTGGTTTTCTCTCTTGATCTTGGGGTGCCTTAAAAGGTAGTGGAGGTTAATACGGTCCAATTGGGTTTTGGAGGATTAAGGTTTCTGTTTGGGAGGTGTCTATTGGTTTTCTCCCCCACCTAAGGTTAGTATGGTCACATCATCCCAGATTATAGGTGTTGAAGTAAGGGCTATATGCTCTATTCCCCCACATAGTTAACCTCTATAGGGTTTCTCTCATCATCATGTCCTAATTAAAATGGGTTAGATTTGGCTAATTTTGACTTGCATCTTGGTCGAACTCATCTCCAATTGATTAAGCCTTTTGAGGACTTGTTGATACTTGTCTTTGCTACCAACAGTGTTCACTACCGATTGTTTGGCTTGATATGTGAACCACTCAGTCGGCCATATATAAGAATTCATCGCCATGTCCTCGATAAGTATGCAAGCCTCGACATATGTCTTTAACATGAATGCTCATGCAGACACTTCATCTAGACTAGAGCGCAAGTTTTCGTCATGCCCTTTATAGAAAACTTAAAGTTGTAGTCAATCTTGTAAGCCATGATATGGACACTTGCGTAGCATGAGCTTAAAGCGCTCCTATGCCTCTGTAGTGACTCTTCTTCCAATTGTCAGAATTTTGTAATATTCATGCGAAGCTTCATTATCTTACTCGAGAGAAAGTACCTTGCCAAAAATTTACTCGCTAGCTCGTCCAAAGTGTTAATGGAATCTACCGGTTGTGAATCTAACCACATAAAAGCATCATCAGTAAGAGAGAAAAGGGAATAACCAAAGGTGAAAAGTGTCATCGGATACCCCATTATATTAAATGTATGACGAATGGTTAGAAATACTTTTAGATGTTAGTTCAGATCCTTATTCATTGACCCTTAAAATTAAAGTTTCACTAGTATCATTTGGATCATTGTTGGTTTGGTTTTGAAGTTAAGCTATTAAATGCTACCTTGAACAACATCCAAGTTGGGCATCGCATAGTCATGCAAAGTTCGTTACTCCATGGGTGGGTGTGGTGGTTGTTAATCTCTACTCGTTGATCTTCGATAGGCTGCTCTCTTTATGGAGGTGGGGGGTCTCTAAGATGTTGTGCCCTCCTTGTGTGTGTGTGTGATGATACGTTTCAGTTCTGGCTCAAATGGTAAGACATCGTTACTGGCCCGAGTCATACAAGGCCTCCTACAACCACAAAAAAGTAAAGAAAATTAACTAAAAATTACAAATGAAGTAAAGACAAATAAAAAAAAATTATGTATAAATCCTACTTTTGCTACTTATCTCTACTTAACATGTACACTAAAAATTACTTAATCTTAATCGTCTCCCCAGCAACGGTGCCAACAACTTTGACCGTGCTTACACGTGCACATAAAACAAACAATTTTATAAAAGAATTTTATAAGCGCGGCTTTAGTGTAAGTGTACAAGTCAGTTGTAATATTTGTAGTGTTACAATGGAACACCAGAATATTCAACGTATCAAACCCAAGGGAGATGGCGATTGAGTGATAAATAACATACACTCTAAAGTCTAAATAGCTACTGATACGATTTTATAATACGATAAATCATAACAAGAAAATTTCGCAAGAAAATTACTAACAGTGGTTGGTTGATTTCGATATGATTCGACGGTCCTCGAACAAGGGACTTAAATCGCTTACATTACTGAGTGACTCTATTTTATCTTTCTATCTCAATTTTATCGACTTAGATGAATTAATCTGATTTATCTCTCGATCTCACTGATTAATCTAGGACTAATGAATGGGTGCACAAAAAGATTATCTCTCGATCTCACTTGCCTAGATATTCCCTTAGGGGCGTCACTTCCTAAGTTTTTAAGTTTATTCCCTTAGACGTTGTGAAATGCAAAGCTTTCTCCATCACCCTTTCTAGCATCGTCAGGCAGTGATACCTTTCACTTCCTTCAAGTTCTATAAGTTATATGCCCACTTTATCGATGTCAAGGAAAGTAGTTCGAGTTCAACAATAGTTACAGTAAATTTGTTTCAGGAACAAGAAGCAGAAAGTCTAACCACACAATTGCATAGTGGCTTCACAGTGTTATTACAAAGCTTCTACTGGAAGTGTTAGAATCATCAATAGGAAGGCATTCCTCAGCTTCAGCCCTCGATTTCAACTTTGGCATACAGTCGGGGTTAGTTGGTAACCTGAACTTAGAGACCTCGAGACGACATTCTGTGAGTGCTTTCAATTTCAACTTCCTAATGTCGATGTTCTATGTTGGAAACACTTATGCGAGTATGCCATCAAGTTATACTAGTGGTCAATTAGCAAGTAGTATTGGTTTTAACATAGGGTTTACAAGAATGAGTGATATACTCCCTACAACCTACAGTAGTGAAGGGACATCCAACCTTGGACATGCAATTGGGCTTGATAACAAAGTGGGAACTGAGAACAAAGAGGGATCTAAAACCAATGATGATCCAATCCAGGAGTCCAGGCTGGATGGTTCGAAAAATGTATTATTTTTTGAACCAAAGGCTGTTCCTACTAAACTAAAAGTGAGTGGTTTTGACAGTGAAGGTTTGGACAATGCTACAGGAACTCATCCATATTGTACAACATATGCACCTCCACCCTACATGCTTAATGTCAACCTTAATGCTGAAGGTGGGTTAGAATTTCTAGAACTTCCTCATAGAAGATCAGGTCATTTGGGTTCCTCTACAAATTTCAACAATTTATAAGTTGGAATTGATTTTTCTTCCAAAGATGCTTTTGTTGCTGCAGTGAAGCATTATAGCAAACTTCCATGTTATAAAATCCCGAGCTAAAAATTATTAGGCCAAGTGTGCAATGCGTGACAGTAGATGTCCATGGAAAATCATGACATTTGTGAGAAAGACGACGGGGTTCTATACAATAAAGAAATATAATGCTCCACATACTTGTGTTGTTATAGGTACATCACAGGATCATCCAAAATTAGATTCTGACCTGATCTCTGATATTGTCTTACGTATTTTGAAATACTTTTGTTGTTGCAACTATGTCATAAGATCATTCAAAATTGAATTCTGGCATGATCTCTAACATTATCTTAACTATGGTGAAAGTGAGTCCTAGGATTCCAGTACTAGTTTTAATTGTCAATATCCGTAGTCAGTACAATTATAAGGTCTCGTACTATAAGACATAGTTTACAAAACAAGAGGCTATGGAAAATATGCATAACGGATTGGATAAATCATATAATGGTTTGGGGCAATGGTGTAAGGTACTGAATCAGTACGTATCAGGTACCGTCATCGATCTGCAAACAGAACCTGCATATTATGGCAATTGAATAGTCCAAGGGAAAATAATTTTACATGTTTTTTTGACATTCAAGTCATGCATTAAATCATTCTGATACTGTAAGCCATTAGTCCAAAATTAATGGTACATTCATATATGAAATGTAATAACTCATTTTTAGTGGTACTAGAAATGGTGGTTTTGGAACCCTATTATTGAGAATCGAGTAAGTAAATATTATTTATTAATATTTACTAGTTTATTATAGAGTTCTACTAAATTTTGGCCCGGTAATTTTGTCAATTGAATGATTAATTGAGGAAAAAGGACTAAATCGTAAAAACTATAAAATTCAATCACTATTGATTTATATTAGTTAAAAGGGTTAAAGGGTAAATGTTTAAGGATTCAAAAGGCAATTATGCCATAATCTATTATGGTGGACGGTTAGTATATGTTTTAAATGAAAAATTATGTTCATTATAATATTAGTTTACAATTAAAAATAGTAAAAACATAAAACAAAGCATGTGGCCATTTCATTTTCACTTTCTTTTCACCTTTCTTAATTGACACTCCATTGCTGTGAATAAAGAATTTTTACCAAGCTTTCAACCATGCATGTAAGTGATTTGATGATTATTTTTTCGTCATTTTTATGTTTTTGAAATCGTTGTAGCATAATCTAACTAGCCTAGGGACTATTTTGTAAAATTTTAAAAGTTTTGAAATGTTTACATTGATGGTTTTTGATGTTTTGTGGTTAAATAGCTTGTTTGTAAGCTTAGATTTGATTATGGGCTAATTTGTAATGCGAATTTGGTCAATTTTGAATTTAGGGACTAAAATAAAAATATTGTGGATTTGAGATGAAATTTCTATAATTATTATCTCTATAGGGTTAAAGAAGGATGAAATTGGAAACATATTGAAAAATGGAGCTTAAATGTGAAAGATATGATGGTTTCGATTTTAGGGTCTAAATTGAATAAAATGCGAAACCTTAGGAAAATTGTGGAAACTAAAATTTAGTTGACATAAACATTGGATAAGATGAATTAAGGTATTTGGCACTGAGAATTTATATTGAATTACCATATAAATCAAGATTTGAACAAACCGGTAGAAATTCGAAGAAAATAAAAAATTACAAACTAGTCCCTAATACTTCTACTATTCCTATTTGTATATGGTAATTTCATAGGATGTGATTTTATATATATAACTATGAGGTTTTATGTTTGTAATCAATATTTCATGTGTATGAAATATTCTTTGAATTGTATACAAATTGGTCCGGAGGGGAGAAATGCATTGAACGGTAGTGTCGTACTGATATGTAAATTGTGCCCGAATGAAAGACAGGATAGAATACAATTGGCATGCTAATAGGGTTAGTCGCGCTCTTGTATGAGATTTCCACTACGGTGCCTATTAATTCGCACTACAGTACCTACAGAATTGCACTTCAATGCCATAATCTATTATGGTGGACAGTTAGTATATGTTTTAAATGAAAAATTATGTTCATTATAATATTAGTTTACAATTAAAAATAGTTAAAACATAAAACAAAGCATGTGGCCATTTCATTTTCACTTTCTTTTCACCTTTCTTAATTGACACTCCATTGCTGTGAATAAAGAATTTTTACCAAGCTTTCAACCATGCATGTAAGTGATTTGATGATTATTTTTTCGTAATTTTTATGTTTTTGAAATCGTTGTAGCATAATCTAACTAGCCTAGGGACTATTTTGTAAAAATTTTAAAAGTTTTGAAATGTTTACATTGATGGTTTTTGATGTTTTGTGGTTAAATAGCTTGTTTGTAAGCTTAGATTTGATTATGGGCTAATTTGTAAAGCGAATTTGGTCAATTTTGAATTAAGGGACTAAAATAAAAATATTGTGGATTTGAGATGAAATTTCTATAAGTATTATCTCTATAGGGTTAAAGAAGGATGAAATTGGAAACATATTGAAAAATGGAACTTAAATGTGAAAGATATGATGGTTTCGCTTTTAGGGACTAAATTGAATAAAATGCGAAATCTTAGGAAAATTGTGGAAACTAAAATTTAGTTGACATAAACATTGGATAAGATGAATTAAGGTATTTGGCACTGATAATTTATATTGAATTACCATATAAATCAAGATTTGAACAAACCGGTAGAAATTCGAAGAAAATAAAAAATTACAAACTAGTCCCTAATACTTCTACTATTCCTATTTGTATCTGGTAATTTCATAGGATGTGATTTTATATATATAACTATGAGGTTTTATGTTTGTAATCAATATTTCATGTGTATGAAATATTCTTTGAATTGTATACAAATTGGTACGGAGGGGAGAAATGCATTGAACGGTAGTGTCGTACTGATATGTAAATTGTGCCCGAATGAAAGACAGGATAGAATACAATTGGCATGCTAATAGGGTTAGTCGCGCTCTTGTATGAGATTTCCACTACGGTGCCTATTAATTCGCACTACAGTACCTACAGAATTGCACTTCAATGCCATAATCTATTATGGTGGACGGTTAGTTTATGTTTTAAATGAAAAATTATGTTCATTGTAATATTAGTTTACAATTAAAAATAGTTAAAACATAAAACAAAGCATGTGGCCATTTCATTTTCACTTTCTTTTCACCTTTCTTAATTGACACTCCATTGCTGTGAATAAAGAATTTTTACCAAGCTTTCAACCATGCATGTAAGTGATTTGATGATTATTTTTTCGTCATTTTTATGTTTTTGAAATCGTTGTAGCATAATCTAACTAGCCTAGGGACTATTTTGTAAAAATTTTAAAAGTTTTGAAATGTTTACATTGATGGTTTTTGATGTTTTGTGGTTAAATAGCTTGTTTGTAAGCTTAGATTTGATTATGGGCTAATTTGTAATGCGAATTTGGTCAATTTTGAATTTAGGGACTAAAATAAAAATATTGTGGATTTGAGATGAAATTTCTATAATTATTATCTCTATAGGGTTAAAGAAGGATGAAATTGGAAACATATTGAAAAATGGAGCTTAAATGTGAAAGATATGATGGTTTCGATTTTAGGGACTAAATTGAATAAAATTCGAAGAAAATAAAAAATTACAAACTAGTCCCTAATACTTCTACTATTCCTATTTGTATCTGGTAATTTCATAGGATGTGATTTTATATATATAACTATGAGGTTTTATGTTTGTAATCAATATTTCATGTGTATGAAATATTCTTTGAATTGTATGCAAATTGGTACGGAGGGGAGAAATGCATTGAACTGTAGTGTCGTACTGATATATAAATTGTGCCCGAATGAAAGACAGGATAGAATACAATTGGCATGCTAATAGGGTTAGTCGCGCTCTTGTATGAGATTTTCACTACGGTGCCTATTAATTCGCACTACAGTACATACAGAATTGCACTTCAATGCCATAATCTATTATGGTGGACGGTTAGTATATGTTTTAAATGAAAAATTATGTTCATTATAATATTAGTTTACAATTAAAAATAGTTAAAACATAAAACAAAGCATGTGGCCATTTCATTTTCACTTTCTTTTCACCTTTCTTAATTGACACTCCATTGCTGTGAATAAAGAATTTTTACCAAGCTTTCAACCATGCATGTAAGTGATTTGATGATTATTTTTTCGTCATTTTTATGTTTTTGAAATCGTTGTAGCATAATCTAACTAGCCTAGGGACTATTTTGTAAAAATTTTAAAAGTTTTGAAATGTTTACATTGATGGTTTTTGATGTTTTGTGGTTAAATAGCTTGTTTGTAAGCTTAGATTTGATTATGGGCTAATTTGTAATGCGAATTTGGTCAATTTTGAATTTAGGGACTAAAATAAAAATATTGTGGATTTGAGATGAAATTTCTATAATTATTATCTCTATAGGGTTAAAGAAGGATGAAATTGGAAACATATTGAAAAATGGAGCTTAAATGTGAAAGATATGATGGTTTCGATTTTAGGGACTAAATTGAATAAAATTTGAAACCTTAGGAAAATTGTGGAAACTAAAATTTAGTTGGCATAAACATTGGATAAGATGAATTAAGGTATTTGGCACTGATAATTTATATTGAATTACCATATAAATCAAGATTTGAACAAACCGGTGGAAATTCGAAGAAAGTAAAAAATTACAAACTAGTCCCTAATACTTCTACTATTCCTATTTGCATCTGGTAATTTCATAGGATGTAATTTTATATATATAACTATGAGGTCTTATGTTTGTAATCAATATTTCATGTGTATGAAATATTCTTTGAATTGTATGCAAATTGGTACGGAGGGGAGAAATGCATTGAACGGTAGTGTCGTACTGATATGTAAATTGTGCCCGAATGAAAGACAGGATAGAATACAATTGGCATGCTAATAGGGTTAGTCGCGCTCTTGTATGAGATTTTCACTACGGTGCCTATTAATTCGCACTACAGTACCTACAGAATTGCACTTCAATGCCATAATCTATTATGGTGGACGGTTAGTATATGTTTTAAATGAAAACTTATATTCATTATAATATTAGTTTACAATTAAAAATAGTTAAAACATAAAACAAAGCATGTGGCCATTTCATTTTCACTTTCTTTTCACCTTTCTTAATTGACACTCCATTGCTGTGAATAAAGAATTTTTACCAAGCTTTCAACCATTCATGTAAGTGATTTGATGATTATTTTTTTGTAATTTTTATGTTTTTGAAATCGTTGTAGCATAATCTAACTAGCCTAGGGACTATTTTGTAAAAATTTTAAAAGTTTTGAAAGGTTTACATTGATGGTTTTTGATGTTTTGTGGTTAAATAGCTTGTTTGTAAGCTTAGATTTGATTATGGGCTAATTTGTAATGCGAATTTGGTCAATTTTGAATTTAGGGACTAAAATAAAAATATTGTGGATTTGAGATGAAATTTCTATAATTATTATCTCAATAGGGTTAAAGAAGGATGAAATTGGAAACATATTGAAAAATGGAGCTTAAATGTGAAAGATATGATGGTTTCGCTTTTAGGGACTAAATTGAATAAAATGCGAAACCTTAGGAAAATTGTGGAAACTAAAATTTAGTTGACATAAACATTGGATAAGATGAATTAAGGTATTTGGCACTGATAATTTATACTGAACTACCATATAAATCAAGATTTGAACAAACCGGTAGAAATTTGAAGAAAATAAAAAATTACAAACTAGTCCCTAATACTTCTACTATTCCTATTTGTATCTGGTAATTTCATAGGATGTGATTTTATATATATAACTATGAGGTTTTATGTTTGTAATCAATATTTCATGTGTATGAAATATTCTTTGAATTGTATACAAATTGGTACGGAGGGGAGAAATGCATTGAACGGTAGTGTCGTACTGATATGTAAATTGTGCCCGAATGAAAGACAGGATAGAATACAATTGGCATGCTAATAGGGTTAGTCGCGCTCTTGTATGAGATTTCCACTACGGTGCCTATTAATTCGCACTACAGTACTGTGACAGCCCAAAATTGACCCTAGTCGGGAAGTGGTTTCTGGACCGCTAAACCGAGTCACCGAAATGTTCGAATGTGATATTTATTTTCTAGAATATGTAATTATGAATGTGTGAATATTTCAAGCTTCGATTTAGTCGATTGCATGTGAGTTTTCGTAAATAGGACTTATGTGAGAAAATTATGAACTGTGATAGGTCAAAGCATAATGACCTATTAGTGCATGTTGAAAAAGGGGGGACTTGCATGTCAATTTCCCCCCCTCTATTAGTAGTGGCCGGCCATGACAAGTATGGTAGACCAAGTGTGATGGGCAAGACATATCATAGACATGTTGTGTTGGTGCATCATGGGTGGAAACAATAAAATAATGAGCATGGTAATTAAATAATGAAAGGGAGGAGTGATGAAAAAAAAAACAGAATGGTCTCATCCATGCCCCCCATTGCCGTGAGTAAAAGAAAAGAAAAGAAAAATTTTGTTCATCCTTTTTCATCTTCTTTTGGCCGAAAATTCTAAGGAAGGAGGAAGGAGTTCTTGCTTCATGTTTGGTTTGGAAGAGGATTAGGAGGAGGTTTGGCCATACTTGTATCTAGATCAAGGTATGTTTGAGGTTGTGCCATGAGATTCATGCATGTTTTTAGTTGCTAGCTTGAGTTCTAATTAGCCCATAGTTCAAATCTTTGCTATGTCATGGGGATGATATTCGGCCTAGGTGGATTTTGTGTTAATGCCATTGCATGCTAAATATGAAGCTTGTTAATGATGCATGTGATGGTGGATTGATGATTCTTGAATCTTCTTTTTAGCATTTTTGAGTGAGCACATATGTGCATTGGTTGCTAGATGGAGAAGAATCGGCTAGCAAGTTGTGTGCTAAGGCCGAATATAATTTTTGTATATTAATGAGTAATGCATGTGTTAAATTGATGGAAAGGGAGAGAATGCTTTACTAGTGTATATATGTGTGTATTAGCCAAGTTTTGAACTTGAAACAAAATGGTGTTTAGTCAATACAAGTGACCATACTTGTAGAATGTATTAAGTGTTGCAATCGGCCCCAACATAGACATGCATATTCGGCCATAGGAAGGAGATTGGTGTTGCATGTATTCGGTTAGAGGCAAGCATATTGATGCTTTTGTCTTGGCTTAGAAAATTCGGCCAAGGGGTAAAATTAGCTAAAATGTTGAGTTTGATTCATGATTCCGTACATATGTGACTTTAATGTCTAATGTATAAATATGGGCTAAGTGCCTTGTGTTCCTCTTTTCGATGCTCAAATGATTAAATCAATTTATTTGTTTAATTAAGCTCAAGAGCAAAGGGGAACTAAATCCGATAAAGGGAAGGAAAAAGTGGTCGAATAGCTATCGGAATCGTTCGACAACATCCGAGGTAAGTTCTTGAGTAAAAGAGCTTAAATTATGATTTGATTAGATCATGTTTTAAGCAAATCAAAATCATGCTCTTTGTGTGTGGCTATTAAGTCGAAATTGCAAGAATGATAAGTGTCTTGTGTTTGAGTTTTGCTAACGAAAACGAAATACGAATGTGCCATGATTTATTGTTAAATGTGCATGGTTATTTGAATGATGTCCGGGCTAAGTCCCGAAGGCTTTGTGCTAGGTGACCATATCCGGACTAAGATCCGAAGGCATTTGTACGAGTTACTAAATCCGGACTAAGATCCGAAGGCATTTGTGCGAGTTACTAAATCCGGGTTAAGTCCCGAAGGCATTTGTGCGAGTTACTAAATCCGGGTTAAGTCCCGAAGGCATTTGTGCGAGTTACTATAACCGGGCTATGTCCCGAAGGCATTTGAACGAGTAGCTATATCCGGTTAAATTCCGAAGGTACGTGATTTGGGAATGAATGATCTTGCTGTAAAAATTTCAGTTAATACGCTTGAAACATCCCAACATTAAGGTATGTTTCGTATGTGCTTTGAATTAGTTGAGCCCTTACAAATAAGTATTCGCTCAGTTGATAAATGAGCTACCGGCCTTTGGCTAAGTTGATCTTTGTGTATGAATAAAAGGGTTGGTAATGTGAAGTAAGTATGATATTGAAAAATTGTGCATATGAAATTATCCGTTTAGCTACATGAATGCTATACTTTTGTTGTGCTGGAATCCCTTGCTCAAAACTTACTAAGCATAAATTGCTTACTCCGTCTCCTTGATTCTCTGTTTTATAGATTTTGGTTCTCCAGCTATCGGACTCGGGATTTTGAAGTCGAAGTCGCCCACACTATCAAAGCCCCCCCTTTTGGTACAATTTTGGTTGAACTTCGAAATGGCATGTATAGGACTACCCTTTTTGTTGGGGGTCATGGACCCTTTGGACTTGTATAATTTTGGATAGCCATGCGAAAATGGCTTATATATGTTTGAGTATAATGTTATAATCATTTGGTATGGATATGGTTATTAAGAGGTGTGGATTTGCTTAACAAGGATTGGCCATGGGAATGGTTAATCACTATCATAATTTGTGCTATTTATGCTAAAAGGGCTAGTTGAATCATGGAAACTATGAAATAGGTAAAGTCTACCTTAAAGGCAGATGCTGACAGCAGCATTGATGTAGATTTGGAAAATCACTAAAAATAGTAGGAATGGAATTAAATAGTGAATAAATTATGTAAACGAACCTTGATGAATCTATTTTCATAGAAAAGTAACGAAACAATCATATGGACAGTATGTTAAGAGATATTCAGGTGCTCGTAAGACAGGGCCAGAACGGTTTCTGGATTCCCTGTTTCGAATTTGGAAATTCATTATAAATTAACCGGAGATAATTAGGAGTCATGCCATATATGTATAGATTCCTATTTGAGTCTAGTTTCTATAGAAACAAACGATATCAGTATTGAAGCCCTGTACAGGGAGATATCCAAGTCGTAATGCGCAAAGGTCAGTGTAGTCGATCCCTGTAACATGGGAGACTTTGACTAATAAACTGTACTAATTGGCCCAACCAAAAATTCTATAAAAAAATATGTAGATGGGCATATGAGTCTAGTTTCAGGGAAAATTTACGGAACTGGATTCCGAGTTTTTTAACTCAAGATATGATTTTTTTAAGTGACTAGTACGCAGATTGGCAGTGTCTGGGAAATTTTTTTTATAAGTGGTTTAAAGTCTGTTAACACCTCGTGTTCGACTCCGGTGACGGTCTCGGGTTCAGGGTGTTACATTTGATTGGTATCAGAGCTACGGTTTAGTCGATTCTAGGACTACCGTAATGCATTGGGTCTAGCTATACATGCCATTTTATGTGATTATTTGATAGTGTGGTGATTTCTGACAATTGTAAATGTGTTTATTTATAGTAATGGATCCCGATCCCGACCGAGCGGTAGCTGATGATCTTGAGAGTGTAGCGCCTGCTCCCGCACAAGGGACAGCGCCGGCGGACTCTCAACCTAATGCTAGTAACCCGAATGATGAAGCTAGACAAGCTTTCTATAGCGTGATGAATGATTGGTTCAACCAATACATTCGAACTAATACGGCTGTTCCACAACCTCCATTCCCGACTAATACCACCCCCGCACCTACAATACCTCCGGAAACTGACCAAATAAGGTCAAATAAGCCCCCAGTTGACAGAATCCGAAAACATGGGGCTACTGAATTTAAAGCTACGGATAGCGACGATGCCGAGCAAGCTGAATTTTGGTTGGACAACACTATCCGGGTACTCAATGAGCTATCTTGTACACCCGATGAATGCCTAAAGTGTACTATCTCCTTGCTACGCGATTCTGCCTACTATTGGTGGAGTACTCTGACTTCTGTTGTGCCCCGAGAGAAAGTAACTTGGGAGTTTTTCCAAACTGAGTTTCGGAAAAAGTATATCAGTCAGAGATTTGTTGATCAAAAACGGAAGGAATTTCTTGAGCTTAAGCAAGGTTCCATGTCAGTTACTGATTACGAGCGAAAATTTGTTAGACTTAGTAGGTATGCTCGGGAATGTGTTTCGTCCGAGGCTATCATGTGTAAACGCTTCGAGGATGGGCTGAATGAAGATATAAAAATGTTCGTGGGCATTCTTGAAATACGAGAGTTCGTAGTACTTGTCGAGCGAGCTTGTAAAGCCGAAGAGCTTAGAAAAGAAAAACAAAAAGTTGATGTGGGAACTGGAGAGTTTCGTAAAAGATCCTCGGGAAAGTCTCTTCAACAGGCATCGAAGAAATTTCGAGATGATGTGGGCCGGTCTAGAGGCACTTCGGGCCTTTTTAGACGAGATCGTGATCGACCCCCTGTGGGTACACGAGGCACTTCGGTCGCCAGTGTTGGGAATGAACGTCGAGATAGAAGACATGTCGATATTGCGGTAAATGGCATTCGGGGAGTTGTAGATTCCCTGACCGCTCCTGTTACAAGTGCGGATCAGTTGACCACTTCATTAAAGATTGCCCGAGGTTGTCTGAACAGAATGTAAATCAGAGTGGGAAACCGGGTGCTACCACTGCTCGAGGTAGACCATCTGGAAATACGGGCAATGCTAGTGGTGGTCAGAGAAGATCTAGAGATGCTACGACCAGATCCGAGGCTCGTGCGCCTGCTAGAGCTTATGCTATACGTGCCCGCGAGGATGCTTCTTCGCCTGATGTTATTACCAGTACTTTTACTCTCTTTGATACTAATGTAATTGCTTTGATTGACCCCGGTTCTACTCATTCTTACACATGTGAAACCTTAGCATCCAGTAAGACTTTACCTATTGAGTCTACTGAGTTCTTAATTCGGGTGTCAAATCCCTTGGGTCGTTACGTGCTTGTCGACAAAGTGTGTAAGAAATGTCCCCTAGTAATTCGAGGTTCCTGTTTTCCGGCGGACTTGATGCTTTTGCCGTTTGATGAATTTGATGTTATTCTTGGTTTGGATTGGTTGACCGCGCATGATGCGGTTGTGAATTGCAAAAGCAAGACTATTGATTTGAGGTGCGCAAATAACGAGATGATCCGAGTTGAGTCTACGGACTTAAAGGGGTTGTCAGCTGTAATATCCTCAATGTTGGCCCAGAAATATGTAAGAAAAGGGTGCGAAGCATACCTTGCGTATGTACTTGATGACAAAGAATTAGAAAAGAAACCCGAATCTGTGCCGGTGGTTTGTGAATACCCGGATGTTTTTCCTGAAGAATTACCGGGTTTACCATCTGTTCGGGAGATAGAGTTTGGTATTGAGCTTGTACCTGGGACTACGCCGATTTTGATAGCTCCGTACCGTATGGCACCAACCGAGTTAAAAGAGTTGAAAGCTCAGTTGCAAGAATTGACGGATAGAGGTTTCGCTCGACCAAGTTTCTCACCTTGGGGTGCACCAGTATTGTTCGTGAAAAAGAAGGACGGAACCATGAGGTTGTGCATTGACTATCGTCAGCTGAATAAAGTGACAATAAAGAACAAATATCCGTTACTGCGTATCGATGATTTGTTCGACCAACTGAAGGGAGCCTCAGTGTTCTCAAAAATAGATTTGAGATCGGGCTATTATCAGTTGCGAATTCGAGATTCGGACATACCCAAAACTGCCTTCAGAATGAGATATGGTCACTACGAATTCTTAGTGATGCCGTTTGGGCTCACTAATGCCCCTGCGGTATTTATGGATTTGATGAATCGGATCTTCAGACCATATTTGGATTGGTCCGTAGTTGTGTTCATTGATGACATCTTGGTCTATTCAAGAGATGAGACCGAACATGCTGAGCACCTGAGATTAGTGTTGCAAATTTTGCGGGATAAGCAGTTATATGCTAAGTTCAATGAGTGTGAGTTCTGGTTAAGAGAGGTTAGCTTCTTGGGTCACGTGGTATCCGCATCGGGTATTCGAGTTGACCCGAGTAAAATTTCAGCCATACTTAACTTGAAGCCTCCAAGAAATATTACCGAAGTTCGGAGCTTCCTAGGGCTCGCCGGTTATTACCGACGATTTGTAAAAGGTTTCTCGATGATAGCCACACCAATGACGAAGCTACTTCAAAAGGATGTTAAGTTCGAATGGACGGAGAAATGTCAGAAAAGTTTCGATCAACTGAAAACTTATTTGACTGAAGCTCCAATTTTAGTGCAACCCGAATCAGGCAAAGAGTTTGTCATTTATAGTGACGCATCCCTACTTGGGTTGGGTTGCGTATTGATGCAAGAAGGTCGAGTGGTGGCCTATGCGTCGAGACAATTAAAGCCACATGAGAAAAATTATCCGACCCATGATCTTGAACTAGCTGCCATCGTATTTGCTTTAAAAATATGGCGACATTACTTATTTGGTGAAAAGTGCCATGTATTTTCGGATCACAAAAGTCTCAAATATTTGATGACTCAAAGAGACTTAAATCTGCGACAAAGACGTTGGCTTGAGTTGTTGAAAGATTACGAGCTTGTCATTGATTACCACCCGGGAAAGGCTAATATGGTTGCGGACGCCTTAAGCCGGAAATCATTGTTTGCTTTACGAGCGATGAATGTGCACTTATCTGTTCTACCCAACAATGTGTTAGTAGCTGAATTAAAAGCCAAACCATTATTGATTCATCAAATTCGTGAAGCCCAGAAAGTTGATGATGAATTGGTTGCAAAACGGGCTGAGTGTGTTCCGAACAAGGAATCGGAGTTTCAAATTGATGATGATGATTGTTTGAGGTTCAGAAGTCGTTTGTGTGTTCCAAGGAATTCGGAACTCATTTCGATGATTCTGAACGAAGCCCATTGTAGCCGAATGTCAATTCACCTGGGGAGTACGAAAATGTACAACGATTTGAAACGTCGGTTTTGGTGGCATGGTATGAAACGAGACATCTCCGACTTTGTTTCGAGATGTTTAATATGTCAACAAGTGAAAGCAGAACATCAAGTGCCTTCAGGATTACTTCAGCCGATCATGATACCCGAGTGGAAATGGGATCGAGTCACAATGGACTTTGTGTCCGGACTGCCATTGTCAGCAAGTAAGAAAGATGCGATTTGGGTTGTTGTCGATAGACTGACTAAGTCGGCTCACTTTATCCCTGTGCGTACGAATTTTTCATTGGATAAACTAGCTGAATTGTACGTTTCTCAGATTGTGAGATTACACGGGGTACCTATTTCTATCGTGTCGGATAGAGATCCGAGATTCACCTCACGTTTTTGGAGGAAATTGCAAGAAGCTTTGGGTACCAAGCTGCATTTTAGCACTGCTTTTCACCCCCAAACCGATGGTCAATCTGAACGGATAATTCAGATACTTGAGGATATGTTGAGATGTTGCATCCTCGAGTTCAGTAGTTCATGGGAACGGTATTTACCTTTGATTGAATTCGCTTACAACAATAGTTTTCAATCAAGTATTAAGATGGCACCTTACGAGGCTTTGTACGGTCGTAAATGCCGTACACCATTGTTTTGGACCGAGCTCGGTGAAAGTAAAATTTTCGGAGTTGATTTGATTAAAGATGCCAAACAGAAAGTAAAGGTAATCCGTGAAAGTCTGAAGGCAGCCACAGATCGTCAAAAATCGTATGCGGATTTGAAACGAAAAGACATTGAATATCAGGTGGGAGATAAAGTGTTTCTTAAAGTTTCGCCTTGGAAAAAGGTACTCAGATTTGGCCGTAAGGGCAAGTTGAGCCCGAGATTCATTGGGCCGTACGAAATCTCCGAACGAGTTGGTCCGGTTGCGTATAGATTAATTTTGCCCCCTGAACTTGAAAAGATTCACGATGTCTTTCATGTTTCGATGCTTCGACGTTATAGATCCGATCCGTCACATGTGATTAATCCCTCAGAAGTTGAAATTCAATCTGACTTGAGTTATGAAGAAGAACCGATTCGTATCCTAGCTCGTGAAGTGAAAGAGTTGCGAAACAAAAGGGTTCCGTTAGTTAAGGTGTTATGGCTCAAACACGGGATCGAGGAAGCTACTTGGGAAACCGAGAGCTCGATGAAAGAACGATACCCAAACCTATTTACCGGTAAGATTTTCGGGGACGAAAATTTCTTAAGTGGGGGAGAGTTGTGACAGCCCAAAATTGACCCTAGTCGGGAAGTGGTTTCGGGACCACTAAACCGAGTCATCGAAATGTTCGAATGTGATATTTATTGTCTAGAATATGTAATTATGAATGTGTGAAAATTTCAAGCTTCGATTTAGTCGATTGCATGTGAGTTTTAGTAAATAGGACTTATGTGAGAAAATTTTGAAATGTGATAGGTCAAAGCATAAGGACCTATTAGTGCATGTTGAAAAAGGGGGGACTTGCATGTCAATTTCCCCCCCTCTATTAGTAGTGGCCGGCCATGACAAGTATGGTAGACCAAGTGTGATGGGCAAGACATGTCATAGACATGTTGTGTTGGTGCATCATGGGTGGAAACAATAAAATAATGAGCATGGTAATTAAATAATGAAAGGGAGGAGTGATGAAAAAAAAAAAGAATGGTCTTATCCATGCCCCCCATTGCCGTGAGTAAAAGAAAAGAAAAGAAAAATTTTGTTCATCCTTTTTCATCTTCTTTTGGCCGAAAATTCTAAGGAAGGAGGAAGGAGTTCTTGCTTCATGTTTGGTTTGGAAGAGGATTAGGAGGAGGTTTGGCCATACTTGTATCTAGATCAAGGTATGTTTGAGGTTGTGCCATGAGATTCATGCATGTTTTTAGTTGCTAGCTTGAGTTCTAATTAGCCCATGGTTCAAATCTTTGCTATGTCATGGGGATGATATTCGGCCTAGGTGGATTTTGTGTTAATGCCATTGCATGCTAAATATGAAGCTTGTTAATGATGCATGTGATGGTGGATTGATGATTCTTGAATCTTCTTTTTAGCATTTTTGAGTGAGCACATATGTGCATTGGTTGCTAGATGGAGAAGAATCGGCTAGCAAGTTGTGTGCTAAGGCCGTATATAATTTTTGTATATTAATGAGTAATGCATGTGTTAAATTGATGGAAAGGGAGAGGATGCTTTACTAGTGTATATATGTGTGTATTAGCCAAGTTTTGAACTTGAAACAAAATGGTGTTTAGTCAATACAAGTGACCATACTTGTAGAATGTATTAAGTGTTGCAATCGGCCCCAACATAGACATGCATATTCGGCCATAGGAAGGAGATTGGTGTTGCATGTATTCGGTTAGAGGCAAGCATATTGATGCTTTTGTCTTGGCTTAGAAAATTCGGCCAAGGGGGAAAATTAGCTAAAATGTTGAGTTTGATTCATGATTCCGTACATATGTGACTTTAATGTCTAATGTATAAATATGGGCTAAGTGCCTTGTGTTCCTCTTTTCGATGCTCAAATGATTAAATCAATTTATTTGTTTAATTAAGCTCAAGAGCAAAGGGGAACTAAATCCGATAAAGGGAAGGAAAAAGTGGTCGAATAGCTATCGGAATCGTTCGGCAACATCCGAGGTAAGTTCTTGAGTAAAAGAGCTTAAATTATGATTTGATTAGATCATGTTTTAAGCAAATCAAAATCATGCTCTTTGTGTGTGGCTATTGAGCCGAAATTGCAAGAATGATAAGTGTCTTGTGTTTGAGTTTTGCTAACGAAAACGAAATACGAATGTGCCATGATTTATTGTTAAATGTGCATGGTTATTTGAATGATGTCCGGGCTAAGTCCCGAAGGCTTTGTGCTAGGTGACCATATCCGGACTAAGATCCGAAGGCATTTGTACGAGTTACTAAATCCGGACTAAGATCCGAAGGCATTTGTGCGAGTTACTAAATCCGGGTTAAGTCCCGAAGGCATTTGTGCGAGTTACTAAATCCGGGTTAAGTCCCGAAGGCATTTGTGCGAGTTACTATAACCGGGCTATGTCCCGAAGGCATTTGAACGAGTAGCTATATCCGGTTAAATTCCGAAGGTACATGATTTGGGAATGAATGATCTTGCTGTAAAAATTTCAGTTAATACGCTTGAAACATCCCAACATTAAGGTATGTTTCGTATGTGCTTTGAATTAGTTGAGCCCTTACAAATAAGTATTCGCTCAGTTGATAAATGAGCTACCGGCCTTTGGCTAAGTTGATCTTTGTGTATGAATAAAAGGGTTGGTAATGTGAAGTAAGTATGATATTGAAAAATTGTGCATATGAAATTATCCGTTTAGCTACATGAATGCTATACTTTTGTTGTGCTGGAATCCCTTGCTCAAAACTTACTAAGCATAAATTGCTTACTCCGTCTCCTTGATTCTCTGTTTTATAGATTTTGGTTCTCCAGCTATCGGACTCGGGATTTTGAAGTCGAAGTCGCCCACACTATCAAAGCCCCCCCCTTTTGGTACAATTTTGGTTGAACTTCGAAATGGCATGTATAGGACTACCCTTTTTGTTGGGGGTCATGGACCCTTTGGACTTGTATAATTTTGGATAGCCATGCGAAAATGGCTTATATATGTTTGAGTATAATGTTATAATCATTTGGTATGGATATGGTTATTGAGAGGTGTGGATTTGCTTAACAAGGATTGGCCATGGGAATGGTTAATCACTATCATAATTTGTGCTATTTATGCTAAAAGGGCTAGTTGAATCATGGAAACTATGAAATAGGTAAAGTCTACCTTAAAGGCAGATGCTGACAGCAGCAGTGATGTAGATTTGGAAAATCACTAAAAATAGTAGGAATGGAACTAAATAGTGAATAAATTATGTAAACGAACCTTGATGAATCTATTTTCATAGGAAAGTAACGAAACGATCATATGGACAGTATGTTAAGAGATATTCAGGTTCTCATAAGACAGGGCCAGAACGGTTTCTGGATTCCCTGTTTCGACTTTGGAAATTCATTATAAATTAACCGGAGATAATTAGGAGTCATGCCATATATGTATAGATTGCTATTTGAGTCTAGCTTCTACAGAAACAAACGACATCAGTATTGAAGCCCTGTACAGGGAGATATCCAAGTCGTAATGCGCAAAGGTCAGTGTAGTCGATCACTGTAACATGGGAGATTTTGACTAATAAACTGTAGTAATTGGCCCAACCAAAAACTCTAGAAAAAAATATGTAGATGGGCATATGAGTCTAGTTTCAGGGAAACTTTACGGAACTGGATTCTGAGTTTCTGAACTCAAGATATGATTTTTTTAAGCGACTAGTATGCAGATTGGCAGTGTCTAGGAAATTTTTTTATAAGTGGTTTAAAGTCTGTTAACACCTCGTGTTCGACTCCGGTGACGGTCTCGGGTTCGGGGTGTTACAAGTACCTACAGAATTGCACTTCAATGCCATAATCTATTATGGTGGACGGTTAGTATATGTTTTAAATGAAAAATTATGTTCATTATAATATTAGTTTACAATTAAAAATAGTTAAAACATAAAACAAAGCATGTGGCCATTTCATTTTCACTTTCTTTTCACCTTTCTTAATTGACACTCCATTGCTCTGAATAAAGAATTTTTACCAAGCTTTCAACCATGCATGTAAGTGATTTGATGATTATTTTTTCGTAATTTTATATTTTTGAAATCGTTGTAGCATAATCTAACTAGCCTAGGGACTATTTTGTAAAAATTTTAAAAGTTTTGAAATGTTTACATTGATGGTTTTTGATGTTTTGTGGTTAAATAGCTTGTATGTAAGCTTAGATTTGATTATGGGCTAATTTGTAATGCGAATTTGGTCAATTTTGAATTTAGGGACTAAAATAAAAATATTGTGGATTTGAGATGAAATTTCTATAATTATTATCTCTATAGGGTTAAAGAAGGATGAAATTGGAAACATATTGAAAAATGGAGCTTAAATGTGAAAGATATGATGGTTTCGCTTTTAGGGACTAAATTGAATAAAATGCGAAACCTTAGGAAAATTGTGGAAACTAAAATTTAGTTGACATAAACATTGGATAAGATGAATTAAGGTATTTGGCACTGATAATTTATATTGAATTACCATATAAATCAAGATTTGAACAAACCGGTAGAAATTTGAAGAAAATAAAAAATTACAAACTAGTCCCTAATACTTCTACTATTCCTATTTGTATCTGGTAATTTCATAGGATGTGATTTTATATATATAACTATGAGGCTTTATGTTTGTAATCAATATTTCATGTGTATGAAATATTCTTTGAATTGTATGCAAATTGGTACGAAGGGGAGAAATGCTTTGAACGGTAGTGTCGTACTGATATGTAAATTGTGCCCGAATGAAAGACAGGATAGAATACAATTGGCATGCTAATAGGGTTAGTCGCGCTCTTGTATGAGATTTCCACTACGGTGCCTATTAATTCGCACTACAGTACCTACAGAATTGCACTTCGATGCCATAATCTATTATGGTGGACGGTTAGCATATGTTTTAAATGAAAAATTATGTTCATTATAATATTAGTTTACAATTAAAAATAGTTAAAACATAAAACAAAGCATGTGGCCATTTCATTTTCACTTTCTTTTCACCTTTCTTAATTGACACTCCATTGCTGTGAATAAAGAATTTTTACCAAGCTTTCAACCATGCATGTAAGTGATTTGATGATTATTTTTTCGTAATTTTTATGTTTTTGAAATCGTTGTAGCATAATCTAACTAGCCTAGGGACTATTTTTTTAAAATTTTAAAAGTTTTGAAATGTTTACATTGATGGTTTTTCATGTTTTGTGGTTAAATAGCTTGTTTGTAAGCATAGATTTGATTATGGGCTAATTTGTAATGCGAATTTGGTCAATTTTGAATTTAGGGACTAAAATAAAAATATTGTGGATTTGAGATGAAATTTCTATAATTATTATCTCTATAGGGTTAAAGAAGGATGAAATTGGAAACATATTGAAAAATGGAGCTTAAATGTGAAAGATATGATGGTTTCGCTTTTAGGGACTAAATTGAATAAAATGCGAAACATTAGGAAAATTGTGGAAACTAAAATTTAGTTGACATAAACATTGGATAAGATGAATTAATGTATTTGGCACTGATAATTTATATTGAATTACCATATAAATCAAGATTTGAAAAACCGGTAGAAATTCGAAGAAAATAAAAAATTACAAACTAGTCCCTAATACTTCTACTATTCCTATTTGTATCTGGTAATTTCATAGGATGTAATTTTATATATATAACTATGAGGCTTTATGTTTGTAATCAATATTTCATGTGTATGAAATATTCTTTGAATTGTATACAAATTGGTACGGAGGGGAGAAATGCTTTGAACGGTAGTGTCGTACTGATTTGTAAATTGTGCCCGAATGAAAGACAGGATAGAATACAATTGGCATGCTAATGGGTTAGTCGCGCTCTTGTATGAGATTTCCACTACGGTGCCTATTAATGCGCACTACAGTACCTACAGAATTGCATTTCAATGCCATAATCTATTATGGTGGACGGTTAGTATATGTTTTAAATGAAAAATTATGTTCATTATAATATTAGTTTACAATTAAAAATAGTTAAAACATAAAACAAAGCATGTGGCCATTTCATTTTCACTTTCTTTTCACCTTTCTTAATTGACACTCCATTGCTCTGAATAAAGAATTTTTACCAAGCTTTCAACCATGCATGTAAGTGATTTGATGATTATTTTTTCGTAATTTTTATATTTTTGAAATCGTTGTAGCATAATCTAACTAGCCTAGGGACTATTTGGTAAAAATTTTAAAAGTTTTGAAATGTTTACATTGATGGTTTTTGATGTTTTGTGGTTAAATAGCTTGTTTGTAAGCTTAGATTTAATTATGGGCTAATTTGTAATGTGAATTTGGTCAATTTTGAATTTAGGGACTAAAATAAAAATATTGTGGATTTGAGATAAAATTTCTATAATTATTATCTCTATAGGGTTAAAGAAGGATGAAATTGGAAACATATTGAAAAATGGAGCTCAAATGTGAAAGATATGATGGTTTCGCTTTTAGGGACTAAATTGAATAAAATGTGAAACCTTAGGAAAATTATGGAAACTAAAATTTAGTTGACATAAACATTGGATAAGATGAATTAAGGTATTTGGCACTGATAATTTATATTGAATTGCCATATAAATCAAGATTTGAACAAACCGGTAGAAATTCGAAGAAAATAAAAAATTACAAACTAGTCCCTAATACTTCTACTATTTCTATTTGTATCTGGTAATTTCATAGGATGTGATTTTATATATATAACTATGAGGTTTTATGTTTGTAATCAATATTTCACGTGTGTGAAATATTCTTTGAATTGTATGCAAATTGGTACGGAGGGGAGAAATGCATTGAACGGTAGTGTCGTACTGATATGTAAATTGTGCCCGAATGAAAGACAGGATAGAATACAATTGGCATGCTAATAGGGTTAGTCGCGCTCTTGTATGAGATTTCCACTACGGTGCCTATTAATTCGCACTACAGTACCTACAGAATTGCACTTCAATGCCATAATCTATTATGGTGGACGGTTAGCATATGTTTTAAATGAAAATTTATGTTCATTATAATATTAGTTTACAATTAAAAATATTTAAAACATAAAACAAAGCATGTGGCCATTTCATTTTCACTCTCTTTTCACCTTTCTTAATTGACACTGCATTGCTCTGAATAAAGAATTTTTACCAAGCTTTCAACCATGCATGTAAGTGATTTGATGATTATTTTTTCGTAATTTTTATGTTTTCGAAATCGTTGTAGCATAATCTAACTAGCCTAGGGACTATTTTGTAAAAATTTTAAAAGTTTTGAAATGTTTACATTGATGGCTTTTGATGTTTTGTGGTTAAATAGCTTGTTTGTAAGATTAGATTTGATTATGGGCTAATTTGTAATGCGAATTTGGTCAATTTTGAATTTAGGGACTAAAATAAAAATATTGTGGATTTGAGATAAAATTTCTATAATTATTATCTCTATAGGGTTAATGAAGGATGAAATTGGAAATATATTGAAAAATGAGGCTTAAATGTGAAAGATATGATGCTTTCGATTTTAGGGTCTAAATTGAATAAAATGCGAAACCTTAGGAAAATTGTGGAAACTAAAATTTAGTTGACATAGACATTGGATAAGATGAATTAAGGTATTTGGCACTGATAATTTATATTGAATTACCATATAAATCAAGATTTGAACAAACCGGTAGAAATTCGAAGAAAATAAAAAATTACAAACTAGTCCCTAATACTTCTACTATTCCTATTTGTATCTGGTAATTTCATAGGATGTGATTTTATATATATAACTATGAGGTTTTATGTTTGTAATCAATATTTCATGTGTGTGAAATATTCTTTGAATTGTATGCAAATTGGTACGGAGGGGAGAAATGCATTGAACGGTAGTGTCGTACTGATATGTAAATTGTGCCCGAATGAAAGACAGGATAGAATACAATTGGCATACTAATAGGGTTAGTCGCGCTCTTGTATGAGATTTCCACTACGGTGCCTATTAATTCGCACTACAGTACCTACAGAATTGCACTTCAATGCCATAATCTATTATGGTGGACGGTTAGCATATGTTTTAAATGAAAAATTATGTTCATTATAATATTAGTTTACAATTAAAAATAGTTAAAACATAAAACAAAGCATGTGGCCATTTCATTTTCACTTTCTTTTCACCTTTCTTAATTGACACTCCATTGCTCTGAATAAAGAATTTTTACCAAGCTTTCAACCATGCATGTAAGTGATTAGATGATTATTTTTTCGTAATTTTTATGTTTGTAAAATTGTTGTAGCATAATCTAACAGGACTAGGGACTATTTTGTAAAAATTTTAAAAGTTTTGAAATGTTTACATTGATGGTTTTTGATGTTTTGTGGTTAAATAGCTTGTTTGTAAGCTTAGATTTGATTATGGGCTAATTTGTAATGCGAATTTGGTCAATTTTGAATTTAGGGACTAAAATAAAAATATTGTGGATTTGAGATAAAATTTCTATAATTATTATCTCTATAGGGTTAAAGAAGGATGAAATTGGAAACATATTGAAAAATGGAGCTTAAATGTGAAAGATATGATGGTTTCGATTTTAGGGTCTAAATTGAATAAGATGCGAAACCTTAGGAAAATTGTGGAAACTAAAATTTAGTTGACATAAACATTGGATAAGATGAATTAAGGTATTTGGCACGGATAATTTATATTGAATTACCATATAAATCAAGATTTGAACAAACCGGTAGAAATTCGAAGAAAATAAAAAATTACAAACTAGTCCCTAATACTTCTACTATTCCTATTTGTATCTGGTAATTTCATAGGATGTGATTTTATAATATAAATATGAGGTTTTATGTTTGTAATCAATATTTCATTTGTGTGAAATATTCTTTGAATTGTATGCAAAATGGTACGGAGGGGAGAAATGCATTGAACGGTAGTGTCGTACTGATATGTAAATTGTGCCCGAATGAAAGACAGGATAGAATACAATTGGCATTCTAATAGGGTTAGTCGCGCTCTTGTATGAGATTTCTACTACGGTGCCTATTAATTCGCACTACAGTACCTACAGAATTGCACTTCAATGCCATAATCTATTATGGTGGACGGTTAGCATATGTTTTAAATGAAAAATTATGTTCATTATAATATTAGTTTACAATTAAAAATATTTAAGACATAAAACAAAGCATGTGGCCATTTCATTTTCACTTTCTTTTCACCTTTCTTAATTGACACTCCATTGCTGTGAATAAAGAATTTTTACCAAGCTTTCAACCATGCATGTAAGTGATTTGATGATTATTTTTCGTAATTTTATGTTTTTGAAATCGTTGTAGCATAATCTAACTAGCCTAGGGACTATTTTTAAAAATTGTAAAAGTTTTGAAATGTTTACATTGATGGTTTTTGATGTTTTGTGGTTAAATAGCTTGTTTGTAAGCTTAGATTTGATTATGGGCTAATTTGTAAAGCGAATTTTGTCAATTTGAATTTAGGGACTAAAATAAAAATATTGTGGATTTGAGATGAAATTTCTATAATTATTATCTCTATAGGGTTAAAGAAGGATGAAATTGGAAACATATTGAAAAATGGAGCTTAAATGTGAAAGATATGATGGTTTCGATTTTAGGGTCTAAATTGAATAAGATGCGAAACCTTAGGAAAATTGTGGAAACTAAAATTTAGTTGACATAAACATTGGATAAGATGAATTAAGGTATTTGGCACGGATAATTTATATTGAATTACCATATAAATCAAGATTTGAACAAACCGGTAGAAATTCGAAGAAAATAAAAAATTACAAACTAGTCCCTAATACTTCTACTATTCCTATTTGTATCTGGTAATTTCATAGGATGTGATTTTATATATAAATATGAGGTTTTATGTTTGTAATCAATATTTCATGTGTGTGAAATATTCTTTGAATTGTATGCAAAATGGTACGGAGGGGAGAAATGCATTGAACGGTAGTGTCGTACTGATATGTAAATTGTGCCCGAATGAAAGACATGATAGAATACAATTGGCATTCTAATAGGGTTAGTCGCGCTCTTGTATGAGATTTCCACTACGGTGCCTATTAATTCGCACTACAGTACCTACAGAATTGCACTTCAATGCCATAATCTATTATGGTGGACGGTTAGCATATGTTTTAAATGAAAAATTATGTTCATTATAATATTAGTTTACAATTAAAAATATTTAAGACATAAAACAAAGCATGTGGCCATTTCATTTTCACTTTCTTTTCACCTTTCTTAATTGACACTCCATTGCTGTGAATAAAGAATTTTTACCAAGCTTTCAACCATGCATGTAAGTGATTTGATGATTATTTTTTCGTAATTTTTATGTTTTTGAAATCGTTGTAGCATAA